>NC_087246.1:30490000-30790000 GCF_037042905.1 Lytechinus pictus
TATGTGACATGCAAACCTAACGACAAACACCCAGTAGCACGCATCCTATTGGCATGATTTGACCAATGCAGTGAGACCTTCTACACCGCATGCAAATGAGAATTTAAGTGTGACTTGAATTTAGACTAAAATCTTTGTGAAACACCCTCAGAATCATCAAAATAACTTGTGAATATGATGAAACTACATGTAGTACTAACTTTGTGGAAATAATGGGGTACATAAGGCTGAAAAAAAAATGATTTGAACAGATCAAAATCGGACTTGGAATAAAGATATGACAATTCTATGCATGTCTTCATAAATGTGCAATGACCAAGCTGATGATGTCGTATCCCCACTTATTCTTTTGCATATTGTTATATAAAATCCTATTTATTCATTATTCCCCTCCAAGAATGTAAATACAGGATTGACAAATGATTTAATGTTTAAGATCATCTTTGCTGAATCTTATTTTGTTACAAGGAAGACATAATTTACACACAATCACATGCATGAAAATATGAAATAATAATGAGTTCATGTAATTATATAAGAAAAAGTAGGATGGGGATATGGTATCGCCAGTCTATTGCACATTCATTATGACTTGCAATTAGACATTTTCAGAAAAAAAATCAATTTTTATTTTTGCTCCTTGAATTCTATTCTATAAATTTAAATAGTGTTTCCTGCCAGGAACACCTTTAAGCCATTGTCAACTGGGACTGGGTAGGTCCTGTACAAATCATCTGCGAAACGAAGAATTCAGTAGTAACTTAAAACAGCTCAGACGAGTTCTTTATAAAGTGAATGAGGAATTCAACCTCGATAACTGAGCAACACAGTCGCACATCTCAAGTCTTTCCATCCGATCTGTTAGGAATACCACAGTATTTATTATCTGCATATTTCTAATCATTGTCCAACTTAAAACGGGATACATGGGACTGTCATGTTTTGTCGGCCATGCTTTCCTTTTGCCGCGCTGATGAATCCTCACCATCTACTCCGAAATTGGTGTCAAAGTCCTCTTTGCTTATCTGTAAAAATATAAAAAGAACAGTAAAAAACAGAGACATGTTATGCCATTGTGGAATTAAACCCAACACTTCACTGCTTGCGAAAACTGATCTGCAGTGCAACCCGCACAAACACATACAAATGACATGGTTGACTTGACTTTAGTTGACAGTATTATGGATTTTCACATGACTAAAAATTCTATCACAACTATCAATTGCAAATTTGAAAGTGATAGATCAATTTTGAATACAGCAATTCAATTTATACTTTTGCTGCTGCAAAAAACCAAATATTAACAATTTGCAGCTATTTTCAAGACTAACAATTGATTTTTTGACCGAAGTAAAAGATAAACTTGCAATCAATTACAATTTTCTTGCAACACCCCTTAAAGCCTTATTTCAAAATACCACTTAACTTCTAGATTGGGTAGAGTCATAGAAAAAACAGATCTTTTACCTGAAGTGACAAATAGTATAAAATTTCGCTGGCAAGACATCTTTGCCTTGTAAACTTCACATTTTTACGCCGCTGTTAATACATCTGAATAAACCTTACAAGCTCATCCCAGTACTGGGAAACATGTCGCCATCAATCTCCCTGTATATCTAATTCAAACTGGGCATTTTCTGATCAGGAATGTCCGCAAGAAACATTGAAGATGTTCCAAATTTCCCGCTGATCTGAATAAATGCTCTCTTTTAATCTGTCCTTACAACTTTGTTGATAAAATGTTCCTAATTTTAACTCATCACTGTTCCGCTCTCCACTGAGATAATGATCAGGATAGATCTAGGTTCAAATAGTTGCGGTGGAATAAACCCTTAACCACTAGCATACCTACGGGGGGGGGGGGGGGGGGGGGCCCCTGACGAGCCACAACCCATGCAAAGGACGTATCCCTGCCCCCCTGACGAGCTTGAAAGACCTTTTTTTGCCCCCCCCCCCCTGACGAGCTTGAAGACCTTTTTTTTTTGTGATTGAAGACTTTTTTTTTTTTTTTTTTGATTGTCAAATTTTTGGGCGGACGGTTTTGCCCCCCCCTATGGAAAATCCTAGGTACGCCACTGCCCTTAACGTATGTCCACATCAATTCTAATTACCACATATCAAACCCATAACGATCATCCCAATTCCTCTAATGCACCGAGTGCTGCAGAACAAGCGGCAGCTCTGGAAAATATAGCATTAGTGAACAACAAAATTATATTTACCTTTCCTTTCTTGAGTTTCTTCAGGAGACGAACATCATCTGCCAACTCATTGAGATCATTTTCATCAAACTAAAAAAAAAAGACAAAGGATAAATATGAAATGTTAAAAAGACAAAATTATATAGGACCTGTACAGTAATTACACACTCAAAAAAAAAAAAAAAAAAAGAAGGGATATTTGACTGCATTCTGTCAACATTTAAGCCTCCATAATTGCATTTTTTCTTACCGATTCACCCATCTGGTGATCACTGTTACAAAATTTGTTCAAGCCCATTTTTAGATTGCTACCACAACTGGCATTAAAGGTCAAGTCCACCCCAGAAAATCAAGGGTTTAGGATTCTTATTGAATGTTGAATTGTTGAATGTTTTAATTATACAATATTTCAATTTTTTTTACAAATTTGACAATAATGATTAACTTGACTGAACCACAAAATGTTAAAACAATGGAAATTCAATATGTTCAGGGAGGAATCAATTTTTGTTTTAAATGACAATGAGAAGAAAATTAAAATATTTCATTTAATGAAATAAAAAAGAAATTTTGAGTGGGTGACATCATCAGTCCCCTAATCTGCATACCGACCATGATGTACACAAATAACTGTTTTATGAAATTTAATGAAAAAAAAATTTCTTTGGTGTTCATAACCTAACTTTGGTGTTATGCTTGCTGGATTTTTTCTCCTTTCATTCAATCAATGTTTGTTGGGATGGCCTTGCCCTTGTAAATGTCAAGTGTCTTTGTATGGAAGATAGCTGATTAATTTTGGCCAATAGTATTTGTTCACTCACCTGTTGTTTTCTCTTTTTAGCAGCTTCTTTTTTCTGCTTCCTCTCTTTTTTCTTTTCTTTCTGCTCTTTGTTCTTTGACCATGCTACACTTTTACCCTAGGATCAAGACAAGAAAAAAAAACACAGGCATTTTTCATTTGTGTGAATATTATTTCTAAATACACAGCTCATTGACAAAACAAAGTGAAATAAAATTTCACCCCAACAAACAAAAAAATAAACATTAAAACAGAATGAGTGTCTGCTCAACTACATTTGAATATATTTTGTACAAAATTATAAAGCACATCAAGGGAAATGAATGTTATCAAAATAACTTAGGGTATGGGTAGAATACTTACTCTTCTTTGCCTTTTCCCTGAGTGGGGTGAGATAACTCCTTCTTCAATCAGCTTTTGTTTGTGTTTCCTCTGCTTCTCCCTATTCTTATCCCTACAAAGAGCAACATACTAAGATTAGTGCTTGGCTGATGACAGAGACCAAGACAGCCCTATCCAAGACAGAGATACTTGTGCCCAGCCAAGACAAAGACAAGACAAACAATCACTGTCTAGAGAAGTGTCTCAACACACATTTCACTGACAGACAGACTTAAAGCAGTGAGGATAAACTTTAAAAAAAAAACTCTTTCTTCATAGCAAGACACATTTCCAGAGACAAATGGGGTGTTGCAAGAAACTTGCAATGGATTGCTAGTCAATTTGAGGGGCCTTTAACACAAAGCTTAGCAATGATCTTGGAACATTTTTCTACGATTGATTCCATTGCCTACAATGTAGGCAATTCCTCAGCAAGAAATTTATCCACACTGTGCTGCACTCAACCCAGGTGAGATGAATGGGTACCCGGTAGGAAGAAATTCCTTGAATGCTTTGAGCGCCTAGGCAGCCCAGCTAAAGCCGGGGTAATAATAATAGCAGGGCCCGCTGGGAGAACAGTTTTCGGAACTGAAGCGGCTTCCCTGGGTAAATATACCTGTATTATTATTATTATTATTATAATGTACAATCAATCGTGAAAATCAAGTGTAGGGTTAATCGCTAACCTTTGTGTTACGCGACCCAGGTCACAAAATCAATCTCAAGTCTTTTGATCTATTGCAAATTTACAACTGATTGTTGCCTGCTTCTTGCATCTACAAATATACATTGATTTGCTTTATTTTAAATGGATCTATCACTGTCAAATTTGGATGTGAAATTTGCAATTGATTACAAATATTTTCTTGCACCACCCCGCAACACTGGATACAATGGCCCGAATTCACAAAGGTGGTTTTTACAACCATCGTTTGAATCCATGGTTTATGCAGATTTCATTCATGAGTCCACTATTTTGAATTAATGAGTCCACTCTTCAAACAGTGGACTCATGAATAAAATAGCGTATTCAACCGTGGCAACAGGCGTCAATTTGGCGCATTGTGACAAAAGCGTGCATCAGCATTAGTCATTTTTTAATATACGTGGTAATACCTTGGTCACATTTACTCTACGGCAGCCGTACGGCGAGTCGGAAACAGCCGTTTTAACATTTGTTTGGACCAGCTACATATAGGTGGTTTTAGTAAAAATGAATAAAACGGCTGTTTTCGACTCAGCGTACGGCCGCCGTAGAGCAAATGTGACCATGGTATAAATAAGCATAATTTATAAAGGAAATTTGCATAAACCATGGGTTCAACCGATGGTTGTAAAAACCACCTTTGTGAATTCAGGCCTTATTGTTTAAAGATATGGCCAAAGAGACCAACAGTGACAATGATCAATGCATTTTACATCTCCCTTCAAACAAATTGAGAGAATGCCCTTATTCACAAAGGCAGCTTGAACACTTTAATGGTTTAAACATCCTCATAGATTTTTTAAAAATTGCTTTAACTATATTTGAAGAAATAATCTGTACAATTTCTTTAAGTTTGCACATGGGTTAAGTGTAATTAATATATATGCATATTTTGGCAAGTATAAAAACCTACAAATGTACAATATAGGTGGCTGTTTGAGCCTCCTTTATAAATACACCACTTTTGTGAATTCAATCAAGTCATCTAACAACAAACGAACCAATCTAAGTCATAACACATCACATATTAAAACAATTCAATTACAGTACTCCTAGCAATAAAACAGACCCACTCACTTGTAAGGTATTGAATTGTAGTCCACTTCTGTTGGTTCAAAGTCTGGGAAGTTCTTCCCTTTCAGCTCCGGCATTCGAGGAAGTCGTAGGAGAGCAAAACCTCTGGCAAGCGCTGCTATGTCAAGCTCTGGTAATATAAAGTTGAATGCATGTGATCAAATTCAATACTTTATAGCTGAACAATGCTTTAAAATTATAAACTTGTTGGTACGTCTGACCCCCATTTTCCCCAATCTTACTTCACTATGTGAATTGTCCAATTCATGATCATTTATATGAGTATAAGAAATTTTCAAAAGAACTAGAAAAATGATACATTATTTCAGCAAGGTCTAATATACAGGGGGTCAGACATTCTTTGTGGCCACAAAATAGAACTTTAATCAAAATTTCACTCAACTGACTAAATCATACTGCCCAACCGCATAAATTCATTCCACTATATTCTAATTTGTTAAATCCATAACATGTACCTTAAAATATGATAGACAGTTCTAAAGTTTCAGAAACTAAATTACGATCATTGACATGAAAGAGTTGGATCCTTTTATCAAAGTGTTGAAGAAAATGTGTGCCATTATATTCCCTTCCATGAATTTCAATAAACACATTCAGAATATCTACATCCCTCACTACTCCATTGCTTATCTAATTCTATATAGATGCTTCTTATTTTTCAAAATATCACCCAGTTTGCAAGAACACGTGAATAAATAAATACCTTTAACTCTGAAGATAAGACTGCACTCATGCTTTGCGTATGACTGGATGAAGGAGACAAAAGCTCTTGTTCCTTTCTCAAATAAAGCTCTGAAATGTAGCAAGCATCAAGAAGAAATATTAAATAAAATGAAATTAAGGCTGGCTGGTTCAGCATAAGAAGACAAAAAGGCAAGTTAAGGGGGAAATTATTTACAAGGATGTATATTTGAAAAAATTAAGAATTCCTGAAAAAAAATAGGATTAAGTTACATTTGCTGGTATTAGGGTTGGGTCGAGGATGGAGAATGCATTTAATGGGAAAAATTGGAAGGATGAGATTGGGAAATTGCTGCACATGAGAGGAATACTCCCCAGGGAGTGGCCAAGCCAGAATACAATGACTGGCATAATAACATGTCCCTTAGATATGTCATTCCGAGGTGAAAAGTGCTATGTAAAAGCAGAATATTATTATAATTAATGAGCAATCTCGTTCATGGGGATTAACTCGATTTATAACTTTGGATATACTATCATTATTACTGCTCTCTTTCTCACCTGTCTTTAGTTGCTAGTTTTCTCAGCTTAGGAAGAACATCCACTACTTCAAGTTCATCTATCTTCTCATAAGGCTCTAAGTGAACCTTATGAAAAGAAGAAAAAAAAATAAAGGTGAACTTGTTCAGTCACTAATTCAGTCATAATTTCATAAAGTCAATATTGAGTAAAAGAAACAACATAATTGTTAGTAGATTTCATAAAACTGGTTTGATATTGTTACTGCCAAACTATAGCCCATGGATACTTCAAATCGATGTTTTAAATATGCCAACACTATTCTAAGGAAAAATGCAGCTATTTTACAGATAAGTGAAATGGTGCTACTTACCTTTTGATTTATCTTTAGGAACTCAATGTAGCAATCCTCCGAGGGTCGTAAGAATACCAGGGCATTGCCCAAGTTACCAATACGAGCTGTTCTTCCACATCTATGTACAAAGGCACTGCAGAAAAGGGGAAAGGGATTAGAAGTGTGCATGGGGATAAATATCAAAATACATATGAAAAACTACAAAAATACGCAGTACAAATGTGACCACTGACTTTCAAAAGGATGAATTAAAAATATGTAGAGCCATGGGGGGGGGGGGGGGCATGCCAACTGCACCACTTGTATGGGGTGCAAAACAAAAGTAAACAGGAAAAAAAAAGAAGAGACGGAAGAAGAAAATGGAAATGAACATACTTAGACTATTCGAATATGATGGCAATCAAGGAAGCCATAAGCATTAAAAGTGAGAAGAGCCACACTTTTACTGCCATTCCTGATGACAGATGTGGTAAGAGGGTTAAATTTCAGCAAAAGTCTCTGGCATTAAATGTTAGAAAAGCACAAACATTATACTTGACCTAAGTGGTGTTTTACTAGATAAGCCACTGTTACATAACAAATAACATCTAAAACACCTCTGGCTGCAGAGCAAAATGGAAATTTCAGGTCTTTAATACCAAAATATGGCTATTGGCTTATCATTGATTTTGAGTCTTTTTTTATCAATGTTTAGGTTCAAGACCTGCATTACTTCAATAAATAAAATTAATTGAAAAAATATTGCTCTTCTCATGCTAAGATTAAAAATAATCACCAACATAATCAACTTGCACAATATCCCTAATCATCAATTATTTTGATATGATTTTTGGCATGTTAAGCCTTATGCCTGATACTATTCAGATTATGGTCTATGGGAAATGAATACCATACTCTAATCAAATTATGGTCAACAGGTTAACCCAAATTCCTCCTTGTTTACCAATTCAGTGTACATTTCACTGCCCTCTTTAATCGCTTGCTTGTCAATTTCATCATTATTTGAAAGTAAATTTCACTCTTTGATTGACAGGTGGCATGAAGTATGGGGATCTGTTTGTTAATTTCTTGTTAATTTCATTCAATCAACATTCCCTGATGGTAAATTACATCTACATCCTGTACAACAGCTGTGCCTTGTACATTTCATAATCAATTGTTTATCCAAGTTTGCCACAACAAGTTTACAACTGCTTCACAGGGAATGGAGGATGTGCATGTTTCGTGCAAGAATGACTGATTGAATCCAATGACCAATTATAATATATGTGTTAAGCTTCTATTCTAACCAAATTAGTTAGAAATCAGAGTAGAATTCCCACTTCTTTCTAAACCAATTTCATAGACTTTATTCCCAGTTTGTTGCTCACCTATATATTTGCAATAGCATTAATGCAGATTTTCCCCTTTTTCTATATTAATAATGAAGGCAATTATAGGATTGACACAAAATTATCTTTCTACACCATAGATTTGAAAAGTTTTGGGAAATATCTATTTATTGATAAGCTAACAGAAATTTATCATGTTTTATTTTAGTTTCCCTATTTTAAGCACAGAAAGTTTCAATGGAATGGTGGCTGTAATCAAAATTATAAGGCACCAATTATCTAGTTGCCTATTCAATGGCACACTAACCTGGCTTAAGCTCCAGCTGCTATAGGCGCTTGGTACATTTAAGGAATTAATCCTCCCAGGTACCCATTCAATACACTATATATGCACACCTGTTTGATTTGGGTGCTAACTTTCAAGTAAACATATCCCTTGGGAATTCAGACTAGTGAAAAACCAATAGTATAATAGATGAGTAAGACACCGTTCTCACTGCTGTCCTAAAACTAGTTTAGTGGAAACTGGTTTAACGTACAATGAGAACGGTTGAAGCGATCTTCTAAACCGGTTCAGAAAACCACCTCGCTATGTAATTTTGAAAATCGCTTTGCCTAGTGAAACTGATTTTAGCATAAGTGAGGACACAACCATTCTTCGGGAAGCGATCTTCGCACATTTCAAGCGTGCTACTCCACTCATTCTATGTGGAATGCCTACGCTGCAGTTTCCAATTTCGCGCGAAACAGTGTCTAAAATAGATTTGAAAGTCTCCTACCTTGCACTGGTTGGCGGGTCGTACTGTAGAACCCAATGGACTTCTGGGATATCAACCCCTCTAGCCATCACATCAGTACATACCAGAATGCCACTGGAGAGTTTGTTGAAAACAGAACAAAGAAAGATAAGATCAAGAAACATCAATACACATTCACATGCAAGAATGCATACAGACTACAATGATTTATTAATTGAAAAAAAATGCTAACTCAATGTAAAATTTGTAGAAAAAATAAATACCATAAATTCATAATTTTTTTTAAATATACATTTGATAAGAATCATGAAATTAGTGTCTAGTTTAATGGATATTATAGAAAGTGGTTTATCTTATTTTTTAAAAAGAAAGTGAAAGTTCTCCTCACTAAATTAGGAACATTTACAGGTCTCATAATACAAATTATCTTCACCAAACTTATTCAGAGAAGTACCACTTAATGAACTCTTGTTAGAAATATATATAATTGCAGATAAGATGGACTTGCAAATCTTTTTTTTTTAATCCAACACCATGACATTTACTACAGATTTATCTGGGTCAGAAAGAACAAAAATTAAGTCAATCTTGGAAATGTCTAGATTTATCTTTAAAATAACCCTTTTAACACTCGGTAAACAAATCAAGTGATTGGATATCAGAATGTTTCATACAAAGATCTAATCCTAAAATTTTCAGCCTTTTCCATAACTGAAACATGGTTTTACAGCAAAAAGAGCGAAATTAAGTAAATATTTTCTATTTTAATCAAGTACCCAATCAAAACTAAACATTCCTATAAAATTGTTAACTACATCCACTTAAACATTGCGATTAAATATAATCCACACAACATCAGCTTCAGGACACACACATATACATATAATGTAGTAATGCACTAGAACAGTAACATAGCTTTTTAGGGGAATTACTGAACTAGAAAGAGGTTTTAATGGTGAGGGGTCACTGCTTCAGTAGTCGTAAGAATTTACTTACCTTGTAAGTTCCCTGAATTGACTAAAGATACTATTTCTCTTTTGTTTCATCTTGCCATGCAGTGAGAGGATGGTTGTATTCCGTACTAGAGCTTGAAGGGCCACAGTGAAGTACTCCACGCACGCACATGTGCTGAAGAACACCATGTGTTTCTGGTCCTGGAATTAATGACCGCAAATTTTTATCCATTTAATCAATCTTTATTACAAACAAATAAATGATAATAGTAAAATCAAGACTGATTTACAATGTACAGTTAACATAAATCTAAAGGGTCATGAATGAAAATCTTATGAAAAGTTTGTTGACAAAAGATATCTTATCACTTTAAAACGGGCACTTGAAAAAAAAAGGAAGGGCACAATCAAACTTTTGGACTTATGAGCCTGAGGCATAGATCAGTACTGCCCAATCTAATGAGCTAAGTCTGTAAACTTTGACTCACTCTGTACTTTCGAAGAAAAGCAACCAACAACCTGAACTTCTCATCACTTGGGCTAACCTAAAAGAGAGAAAAAAGAGTCAATGACAGGGAAAAAACCCTATTGAATTAGCAACACAAAAATGTAAAACAAATACACAATCAGAGAGTAACAAATTGAGTGAAATGTTATTAAAAGTATACAAAATTAAGCTATTGTTAGGATGTAAAGTCGGTTACACTTCGTAATTCCGAAGGTTTGTAATTCCGAAACACGTAAATTTCCTATACCTCGATGTTCGTTAATCCGAAAACGTAAAAGGGTTCGTTAATCCGAACATTTGTGGCGTTATTCCGAAGGTTCGTTATTCCGAAGGTTCGATAATCCGAAAACGAAATAAGGTTCGATGTTCAGAAGGTTCGTTAATCCAAGAACGAAATAAGGTTCGTTGTTCCGAAGGTTCGTTAGTCCGAAAACGAAATAAGGTTAGTTAATCATTTAGTTTTCGGACTAATGAACCTTCGGAATTACGAACCTCATTTCTTTTTCGGATTAACGAACCTTCGGAATAACAAACCTCATTTCGTTTTCGGACTAACGAACCTTCGGAAATACGAACCTTCGGAATAACGAACATTCGGAAATACGAACCTTCGGAATAACGAACCTTCGGAATATCCGAACCTTCGGAATAACGAAGCTTCGGAATTACGAATGTATGCGGTAAAGTCATACTCTTGAATAAAGCAAAAAAACATAATATTGGCAAACCATTTTCCTTTACCACTAAAGGGTACTAATACTCCCACTCTGTCAGGATGGCCTTACATGAGAACATTAATCATGGTAACACCACCATAGGCCATTTCTGTGGCAACATAGTTCATAACTACCTGCCCAACCCTATACTGATTTTTAAACATAACCTCCAAACTTTGTTTGATGATGCACAACAGTATGATTCTAATAATTCATCTGAGCATAAACAGAAATTCTATAAAATTGCAAATTACTCACCACATAGTAGTTTGTTAGAGTTAGAGGTGTTCGTCTCACATCCTGTACAACAAATAAATAAAAGATTTTATGAGCAAACACTTGTTAGCTGTTTGTTTTGTTATCTATGCCCTATGATAGATAAAACCTGCATGTGGGCTCTGGTACTGAAATGGTCAAACCCATTTGCTATAATGCTGAATTTTCTGCAGTCATGGACAAATATCACACAATACATTGAGCACCAAAATAAATAAAAAAGTCAAAGGTAACTGAGATGGTCTGGTTTCATTAACATAATCATAATATTCTTGCATTTAAGGACGTTCCACAGTTAAAATGAAATCCATGTCATTTTCACAAAATTTTGCATAGAGTTATTTAGCACCTAAATATTCCAAATATTGCAAAAATTAACATAGGTTCATGTGCTTGATTTTTTAAAGCTTTGAAGTATGCCCATTTGAAAGGTTTCTAGAAATACCCAATGAAAGTTATTCAGCATTAATTGTAGACCCCACAAGATCACAACGTTGAGTTTATACCTCTATTACTCAGTCAAAATCAAATTTTACATCATAGTTCACAATTATATACTTGAAATAAAGAATTCACTCATAATTATTAAGAAGTACAATAAATGCTGCACTTTATTCAAAACCAATGCCATTTTCACCAAACTTTGCATGGTTCCAGAGAAAGGTATACTAAAGATGTGTGAACATTAAAAATTGGGGGTTCATGTGCTTGTTTTCAAACCATCAACACTTTTGTTGAAGCAAAGGTGCTTTTAAAATCACAAAAAACGTGTCAAAATGCTTGTATCTACATAAAGGAAAATTATACACAACATCAACTATCCCATTCAATCAAACTTGAGGTCATACTTTGCAACACTGTAGAGTAAAGTATTCAGAAAAGGTAGATGCTCTTAAAATTTGGGTCCATAGATTATTTTCAGCTAAAAGCTTTGTAAAATTACACACCAAGATTTGCCGTTAGGGTGCCGATGACTGCAAATATCAGCTGATACCTGAAGCCGATTATTCACCTGTTCACTTATTGAAACGTCAATGCGCATGGCGTAAAATATGCGCAGATAGGGATGCGCACAAGCATAACAAGGGAACATCCTTAATATAAAAGAGGTTAAATTAATAGTGCTGTCAGATGGAAACTTACAGTAGATGAACTGTTCTTTTCTTTGACAACAATCCTGACTGGATTCCTAAGTCCCGCCCTGATAAGTGCTTCGACTTCATCTGTCTGAGTTGCTGAAAACAAACCAGTCCGTCTCTGTTTGGGGAGGTAACCCAAGATTGTGTTGATGCTGTCAAAATATAAATAAGACCAACATATACAAAAACATGAATGACAATTCCATTATGCAATACACAATAAATTACATAAAGGTATTATTCACTTGTACACTGTGTCTTTTTGGCAAAACTCAGTTCAAGCTCTCCTCAAAGGTTAGAGGTACATGTACCATTTGTGTTTCAAGTTACCGCAGTTATGATCAACTTGCTCTGGTCATTGCTCTGTGCTTAAACAGATAACGTATGACTCAAAATCTAGAAGTGAAAGAGAATGCAATTCATTTCAGCTCACTTTAATTTGTAACTTGCATCATAATCATTGAAGTGTTGGAACTTGAAGCATCAAACCTATTACTCAGTGCCGGCCGCACAGAAACTATGTTAGCCTAACAGAGCACTAAAAGTAAGCCCCGTCACACCTTTCGGATTGTGAAGTCAAAACGTTTATTTCAATGTGTAAGTGATGCATTGTTGTAACAGGCATCGCTGCCACATTACCGGTTGTAACAGGGCCTCTATCTATTAGTGCAATGTTAGTGCTAGCAACGTTTCTGTGCAGTCAGTACAGGAGGATGACCTACTTAGTGATCCCCAACATGAGCAGTGTAATGTTGCAAATCTCTGCTTCAAAGGCAAGTACTTCACTTCTGATTTTCATTAGGAAATTATTTGTGAAAATCGGGTCAATTCTAAATCAACTTGCACTCCCCCCTTCCCCCCACCCAAACCATCCATCTGTAAGTACCTCTTTGTGAATCCCATGTCCAGCAATCGGTCAGCCTCATCCAACACCAGGACCTCCAGAGACTTGACCATTGCTGGTAGACTGATCCCTGTAGTGGTCCTCTCAAAAAGGTCTTCAAGACGACCTGGTGTGGCGATCAGAATGTTGGCTCTGGAGAAAGAGGATGACACGTAATACATTGCAGCACTAGCATCATTTTGGCATGATGCTTATCTACATTTGCCACTCTCCACCCTAGTTTAGTAAATGGGAACGTGGTTCTTAGGAAGGAATTCCTTGAATGCTCGAGCACCAGATCAGGGTAACACTACAGTGCTAAAGCTAGGGTAATAGTACTCAGCATTTTGAAAAATTGAATATCAAGTGTTGTAGCCTGTACAATGTTACACGAATTCCGTTCAGGTCAACTGATCATCAGGCATGAATCCAGGGTAGGGGGGGGGGGTAGGTGGAAGGTGTGGGCACACCCCATAAAATTGAAGAAATAAAAGAAGAGAGGGAGGCAAAGAACTTAAAGTGTCTTCATTTGGGAGACATGATCTTTTTTTTTGCTTGTCAAAATGCAAACCCCTTCAGAAAAATCCTGCAGTGTCTATGGGGTCTTCTATCTAGATTGTCGCTCAGGATGAGACGTGTCCTTTTTTAACCTGGTTCTCCAGCTTGAAACGGGATTTGTACAATCTCGATCTCCCACAAATAGGGCCTATTTTTTGAGAATTTGAACTTTGATTTTTTCATGTTTAATGTGTTCTAAAGCTTTCAAGGATAAATTTGAATATCAACATGACTAATACCTCAGTCACATTTCCCCTCCTGCAGCTGTACGACGAGTTGAAAACAGCCCTTTTAATCATTTTTAATTCAAACCACCTATATGTAGCTGGTACAAAAAATGTTAAAACGGCTGTTTTAGACTCACCATGCGGCCGCCGTAGGGGAAATGTGACTGAGGTATAAAGAAAGTGATCCATTTGTTTTTCTATCAGAACTATTATTACACCATCACTGATAGTGTAGTGTGCCTTGATATCGTTTGGTGGAAGAGATAGACAGATAGTTTAATTTCATACAGACAGACAAAAAAAGGGAAAGGTTAGTGATGGGCTAAACATTGTCAAGTTTTCAGCATTCTGTTTCTTATGCATGCAACATCCATCTTTTACTGTATGATGTAGTAACTGTAACCCGCGGCTGAGCATGGTATAAATGACAATATATACCGTGTTTACACATGCATCGGCTTTTGGTTCAGAACCAAAAGCCGATGCAGAATCGACTTTTGGTTTATCTTGCACCGCGTTTACACACTGTCACAGCTCGCGATGCAGAATCGGCTCGCGTGGCAAAAACCTGAAATGATCCACGCACCAACTATATACGTCTTAATAAAGACAACGCTGGATCCATGCGCTTACAAGTACGTCATAATGGTAAAGTATATGAAATGCGCGCTAATTGCCGATGCAGAATCGGCTTTCTGTTTACACGTAAAAAAAAATGCAGATTCTGCATCGGCTCGCGGTTCTGAACCTATTGCTTTGGTGGTGCAAAATTGCCGATTCTGAACCGAGAGTCGATGCAAGTAAATAGGGTTTACACGCCGATTCTGCATCGGCTCGCAGTTCTGAACCGCGAGCCGAAGCAGCATGTAAACACGGTAATAATCAAGCAAAATATAATTGCAATATTTTATTTACCCCTCTTGTAGTTTCTCCAGGTCAGCGAGAGGACTGCTGCCCCCTATCAGCAGACGTTGTTTCAGACTGGGAAGGAGACTAGTGAAATGTTCCAACACTTCGTTGATCTGTGTCGCCAATTCTCGTGTTGGTGTGATGATAATAGCACCAACCTATGGACAAAAAAAAGGTTTTTTTTCCATTTGAGTTGTAATCCTTAATCAATGGTAAATCAAAGATCATCATAACCATTGACCTTGATTAAGGTGTTGGATCATTAAGATTGTTGTCAGAAGACGTTATGACCGCAACCTAGATAGATCCTGTGTCAAAAATGAAACGTCCTCTTTCTCTACCAATATGCACAAAAGACATACTCAATATCTTTCTCCTCTTTTTGTGTGTGTTCAACTTCTTATTAATTTGAGAATTGCAAAAAATAACAGATTTATTGAAAAATGCCCCCATTATGCTTCCACAATAAGATTTGTGTTAGGCCTATGTTAGTATCAACTTAACACTTTCAGTTTTCAATAACTTACATGAACTAACAAATACATATAAGTATATTATTGTCTCAATGTCTTAACATAATTCTTCTGTAAGATGTACAAGTTTGATCCTTACCTCTTTCTTCTTCCATGGCTGTTCTCTCCTTTGTAGTATTTCTATGATTGGTATAACAAAGGCTAGTGTCTTTCCGCTGCCTGTCACCTGTTAGTTACATAAAAAAGATAATGAACAAATCTGTCTGAGTATGGAAGCCTAGACATGGCAAATTTCTCGTCAATTCAATGTTGTTTGCAATGTAAATTCATTTTTTTTTACGATTGATTACATAATATTAAATTTTCAAAATTTTGAAGCCCTTGCATGTCATAGTATACCTATGTGATGGTGCACTGTGGATTATGACAAAAAAGATATGACAGGGTCGGGTGTCATAACTATTCAGTCAGGTTGTTGTCCTTGATCTTTGCACATAGGGCTTTGTGAGATGGTATCAGATAAGTAGCTTACTTTCTCTGATTTAGTATAAAAAAAAGTTAGACTTATATGACAGTGTTCAAAAACAGGCCACTGGTTCTTAATGTTTAGATGTTATGGAATGCCCCCAGTATCTACTTGCAATAATTTGAGGTTAGAGTGTCAACACTCAATCGAACCACAAACATACCCTAACCTGAGATGAAAGTGTGAGCAAGGTACTTACCGCTTCTGCAGCCACATCCTTGTTCTTCAGAAAAAGTGGAATTGTTGCTGCCTGATAAAAAAAAGATTAATTTCATTAATAACATATAATCACATCTGTATTCACACAACTCTTAAAGTACTATAGGACAAGCTGTTTCTAATAATATCCCATCTCAAAAGGAAAGTGACTCTGGATTATTTTTTTAGTTTGGAACAAACTTCCCCAGGAAATGATGAAGGCTTTGACTCCAACTCTCCCCACAAGCATTCAATATTATTTTAACTGGGATGTGCCTTACGCAAACATGAAACGGGGTCTAAGGTATTGACTACAAGCTGTAAAACATGGGATCTTGGGAACTATGATCTAATGTGTAGTGAAAAACAGGGTCTAATGAACTGCATGTATGTGTATGTTCTCTGTACCACAAAATAAGAGCATGCTTAATTTCCAATTTTGAGACTGATAGAAGTGCGTAAAAGAAGTGAAACTTTGTGAAATGTAAAAAAATTAGTCTTTATTGTTCTTTAAAAATAAAGGTCGTTTTGACTGTTGTTGCAGGAGTTTTATATTTACCCCCCATAAAGTTCCACCTTTTGTCACTCGGAGTATCAGAGCGAGTTTTGTACCTTGCTGTTCAGGTAGGTGTAGCATAGTGTAGCGGTAGTGAAGTGGAGCCTACACGAACATCACTTGAGGTACCCCCCACTCACACTAGTACAAGGTTAGTATGCTATACTAACCTCGTACACCGAACAGCGTTTGGCCCGAGATTTCTATGTAGTCGGCAAACATCGCTTCTTTACAGAAGTAATATTTGCCGAAACTCCTTCTCCCTACTCACCAGGGCTCTTTCCGGTGAGTAGCCATACAATCATATTTTTTTCAAATTCATTATTCTGTGTCTTACGATAGACCTTCATCCATATAATCGAGGTAAGTGCATAATTTATTTTTCCCCTGTTATTTTGAGTGCTATTGTGACCCCAATTTACCCCATTTTGGAGATCATATGTCCGCCTAGTATTACACGGACGAGTCCTGGGCCGGGCCGGAGTTCCCTGGGTTAATATTGGCCGTGCTCCTCTACTGCTTGCTTGTCATGTCTTTGATATGAATATAAATCGCGCGCCCTCTTTAGGCCAAAAATTAATGTTGTCGCGGTTCTACACGTCAAGAGCAAGAAAAGCCGAGGAACAGAGTGCTAAAATAAGTCACCAAAATATGGACTTCATATCGATCAAAATATGGACTTCTGGATCTGGATCTGGATCTGGATGTGTACACTGCTGGACCAATTGGTATGAATGCAGCGGGTGAGAGAGGGCACGGTGATATTTAGTCGTATCGTAGGTAGCTCTTTTCGATCTTTGACTTGAACACCTCTAAGTTAGTGATGTGCTGGTAAGTGATTGGTAAGTGAAATGGAACAATTTGATTAGATTTTAGATTTCGTAGAAATATCTAGTCTTCTAGAATGCAATCGCATGGAAGTGTTTTATCATGTTTATCTGGACTCCAGCCCAGGGGCCCGTTTCTCAACAAATGGACAAGTTAGTCATATCTTTATCCACCAACCACGGAGTTAGTTCCAATCTTACTTAACCTGTTTCTCGAAAGGCTTCCTAACTTAGCATACCTTGATATCGATACTATCGGTAAAAAGAGCAGACGAGACGTAGCCTTAGTCACAAAATAGCATAATTTTCAAAAAGAAAAATTATGACAAAATTGCAAATATTGTGATGAATTGGGAAATAAATCTTTTCAAAATAAAAGCACAGGTGAATTATGCATCATACATACTTAGACAATGAAGACTGGAGCATTCAATAGCAGAGAAAATTAAATTATGAATAATTCATTTTATGACTAAAAATCACTTGTGGACGTTGAGATGGATACCCCCGGGTTATCAAATTTTAATAGTTTACGAAAGTAAACCATTACGGTTTTCTTTGTAAAATGATGATAATTATACGGTCTTTTATGACTCCGAAAGTCATCAAAATTATAGTTTAACGAAACATCTTTTAATAATTGATACCGAAACATACGAAATTTGACAAATTATATGCATGAATTAGAGATAGATTTATCCAATTTTAGTTATTAGGGGTCTGAAAACAACAAATACGAGTTCAGTTATGGATGGCCTGACGTGGTAGAATCTTTATCGATTAAATCATTTTACTATTTCAAAATTAATGGTTTTGTGGCGTTTGACCAACAGTTTTTATAGTTTCTTTGTATTACAATTATCATTGAATGCATTATCCCACTTGTTTTGTGATGTAATTTCAACCTCTATGATTGATTACGTAAGATTATAAATATTAATTTTAAAATTTCTAGGCACTTTTGCATGTCATAGTCTACCCACGACACGTGATGCCACTACGTCATTAAGAAAGAAGTTATGACAGGTTCGGAGGTGTCATAAATATTTAGTGAGGTTGTTGTACCCGATCTTGGTAAAGAGGGCTTCGTGAAATGGTTAGCGGACAAGTAGCTCACTAAATCCGATTTAGATTTTAGTCAAGAAGTTAGACTTATGCACTCCTAGTACCAATGAGGTCCAACATTACATGTATGGACCTCATAGGCGACATCAGTAGTATTTTTGGTTAGAAATCTCTGAGAACAGGATATTTATATATTATATCACAAGTACAAGCTATATTCCTTTCTCTTATTTAAATTATAATTTTATAGTGTAAATGCATCGTTAGCAACAACAAAAAATGAAAGAAATGAAGGGGAACTTACATTTTCACGGCTTTTTCCTGATTTTCTGGGCAGCTGCTCTTCTCTTCTGACTCGCGATCGAAGCTGATATGAAGATCACGTGATTCGCGTTCTCGTCAGCTGATCGGTTGGTTATTCTTTTCGTCAGACGTTAATAATATATATTTTATAATGCTAGCATTCATCGCTAATTTAGGTGAAAGAGATTGAAGTTAAACAGCGCCAGGTCGGAATCATAATTATTTTGGAAGAGTGTATTTATACACTCGATCTCATACCTGACGTAGACGGCGCTATTCAACAAATGCACAATCTTCAATATAAAAAATAAAACAGAAAGAACGCCTTGAACACAGGCCAAAATGCCTAACGATTTCTCCGCGGCATTAACAACTATCGTAAAAGGCGCTCCATTTATCAATAAAGATGGATGCTAAGCTGTCTATGGCGACAAAATTTGCCGCAAATATTTACGAAGAATTGTGAGAAATGGTCTGAAAATGCAACAAAAGAACCGGTGAGTACCGATTAAACATTATCAATTTATTTAATAGAACATATTTAATGACTACAATGTAACAATTTCTAGATAATATTGCTTAGTTCTAAGCTAGGGCGGCCCAAATGCGCATGAGTGGAGTCCCAGTTTAGCACGGGTAAGTATACTATTGGGGTGTCGCCTAGAGTGGACGGCTATTCCGTGCTTTTGGGAACTGGTAGCCAAATTGAACTTGTACCTCCTTTCACCACGATATGTAAAGAATCTTCGCTTCGGCGATTTTGAAAAGGATTGATGCGAGAGGCTTTGTTTACGATGCGAAGCTCCTCACACAACTGGTTACCTCTTTCCTCATGCGATGTTTAACGGGCTCAGTTTGCCATGGGTGGACAAGTTTTCAGATGACATCGACGATTCCGCGGAATTATAATTTTTGTAATTATCCATCTACCCCGCATTTCCCTGCTCTTCAAGACCACTCTGCCACTTTCACAATGTTGACAAAAACTTATATTACAAAATCGATTCACTAAATAAATCACAAACAAGATATATCTGGGGATGAATCACTTTAGTAAACTGTATTATCTACTCGTGAAAATGGGAACCAGCATGCTGGTTCCCATTTTCACGAGTAGATAAAGACAGTTTACTAGTGAAATTAATTTCGTCAGAGTCATCACTGACGAAATAAATCTCATTGGCAATCTCTCTCTATATCTACTCTTCAAAATGGGAACCATCTAAGAAAATTCTCCTGAATTATAAATGCTGGTTCCCATTTTCACGAGTAGATAAAGACAGTTTATTAATCAGATTTATTTCGTCAGAGAATCATCACTAACGAAATAAATATAGTAATCTGTCTTTATCTACTCGCTGAAATGGGAACCAGCGTGTACAACTCTATTGAGAATTTTCCACGCTGGTTCCCATTTTGGCGAGTAGATTAAACTAGTTTACTCTACTCGCTGAAATGGGAACCCGCGTGTACAACTCTATGTGGAGTTTTCCATAGAGTTGTACGCGCTGGTTCCCATTTCAGCGAGTAGAGTAAACTAGTTTACTCTACTCGCTAAAATGGGAACCCGCGTGTACAACTCTATGTGGAGTTTTCCATAGAGTTGTACGCGCTGGTTCCCATTTCAATTCAGCGAGTAGAGTAAACTAGTTTACTCTACTCGCTAAAATGGGAACCAGTGTGTACAACTCTATGGGGAGTTTTCCATAGAGTTGTACGCACTGGTTCCCATTTTGGCGAGTAGAGTAAAGTAGTTTATTAAATCTAATCGCCAAAATGGGAACCATCTAAGAAAATTCTCATGAATTATACATGTTGGTTCCCATTTTCACGAGTAGATAAAGCAAGGCTCCACATTAACTTTTTTTGGTGGTGGCCCGTTCGGGCCACCAAAACCATCAAATAATTTTTTTTGGTGGCCCGATATTAAAGTTTGGTGGCCCGAAAAATATAAAGAAAAACATTAAAAATGAATAAAACAAACTTCTGAAATATTAATTCTGCAGCCACTACCACTATGTTACTTTTACTTTATACATCTTGTATGTAAACCTTGTTTGCTGTTATTTTACTTTGCTAATTGATAAATGTTTCTATCGTTGTAAAAATGAAATGATTGAAAGAGAATAAATGAATTGTATTGTTCGCAGGTTGTGTGGACTTTTTTTTAAATCTCTGTATAGAGATAATGGTAAAGTAAATAAATAGTGCATAGCAAATTCAGATAGATGTACAAAACAATGGTTTTTCCTTCCTTCCTCTTTGAATCCTAAAACCTAGATTATGCATGCCCCAAATCTAGTTTATTTCTGTTTTCTCTTTTGCAGCATATTATAGAAGGAGAAAATCACAGAAAAATATGCTGCAAAATTAGAACAATGCATAAAAGGGGGAAACAAACGAAAATAATTTTCAAAAAGTATATTACAAAAAGAAAACAAAAATAATAAAAGAAATTAGTGAAATAAAACAAAAGAAAGAAAATGAAGAAAGAAGAAAACAAAGAACAGGGAAAAAAAGAAAAAAATAAAAGAAAAAAATTAGAGAGAAAAAAGAAAAGAAAATGAAAGAAAAATTAATAAAACAAAGTTAATAAAAAAATGGGGAAAAGGGGAAAATTAAGAAGCCATTACTTATATTTTTTAACAGCTGTGGCAACAGTCTATTCTGACTGGAATATAATTAAAAGCCAAGCAAACAATTTTCACTTACTTTTTGGGAATGGCACATTTTTATTTTTATATCCTTTAGTTTGTATTATTTTATTTTCAGTAGAAACATATTTTTTAATCAGGCATATTTAATGGGAAGGGGTATAAATGGTTTAACCACTGTAAAAAAAAATGAAAGGGAAAAAAAATAAGAAAATGGCAAAAATTATATCTGGAAAAAGTGTGAGAAAAGTCCTTCCCTATATTTGCCAAAATGTTGGAAAAAAAAATCACATTTCATATCAATGAAATGCCTTCCCAAAGTATTTACTTTCTCAAGAGTGGTTTAAGAAGTCATTTATAAACAAGAAAGAAAGAAACTGTCTGTTTGTTTTTGGCTAGAAAATACACAGCTTCGAAAGAAACCAAGTATCAACATACATACAAATGCACACGTGGGACTTTGATGTACTTGCCTATGTGTTTTTATGTGTATTAATTCATGTGGAAATCGGTCTTTTTGAGTCAAAAGAGAGGTCATAATTCCTCTTCTTAATACTTGCAAATAATCAGGGTACACCAGATTTTCGTAATATAGACTGTAGAATTGCATTTCATTGGTGTAAAATGTGACTTTGACTGAGATTTTCAAAGTTCTGTGGAAGATTTCTCAGAAGCAACATTTTTTATCGCAGCTCCCTGAGTCTGAATAGGCTGAGCTAGATCTAGAGCACGGCTGTATGCAGTGGCTTCATGCAAAGCTCACGCCAGCCGGCCGGCGCGTCTGGCTGGATAATAGCTACTGTATGCTATAGCTGTAGGCCTAATATGCAAACTTTGTGTGTGTGTATTTGTGTGTAGATCAACAAAAAGGGCGCATGACGAACTGGCTTGCAATTTGAGCTGTAGAAAGTTGATAAATGCGTGCAAAATTGGGAGAAAAATTGCGCTACTTTGAAAATTATTGGTTGCCCGATTCGGGCCACCAAAACTTAACATTTTATCAATAATGGTTGCCCGAGGTGAATTTTTGGTGGCCCCGGGCCACCGGGCCACCGCTAATGTCGAGCCTTGGATAAAGACATTGTTAGATTTATTTCGTCAGAATCATCACTGACGAAATCCGGGGACGAAATAAATCTCATTGGCATTCTCTCTCTCTATATCTACTCTTCAAAATGGGAACCATCTAAGAAAATTCTCCTGAATTATAATATAAATGGTTCCCATTTTCACGAGTAGATAAAGACAGTTTATTAATCAGCTTTATTTCGTCAGAGAATCATCACTAACGAAATAAATGTCACTAGTAATCTGTCTTTATCTACTCGCTGAAATGGGAACCAGCGTGTACAACTCTATTGAGAATTTTCCATAGAGTTGTACGCGCTGGTTCCCATTTCAGCGAGTAGAGTAAACTATGGGGAGTTTTCCACGCTGGGGCCCGTTTCTCAACACCGTCATAAGTCTAACTTCTTGACTAAATCGGAGATAGTGAGCTACTTGTCCGCTAACCGTTTCACGAAGCCCTCTTTACCAAGATCGGGTACAACAACCTCACTAAATATTTATGACACCTCCGAACCTGTCTTAACTTCTTTCTTAATGACGTAGTGGCATCACGTGGGTAGTCTATGACAAGCAAAAGTGCCTAGAAATTTTAAAATTATAATCCTACGTAATCAATCATAGAGGTTGAAATTACATCACAAAACAAGTGGGTTAATGCATTCAATGATAATTGTAATACAAAGAAACTATAAAAACTGTTGGTAAGCGCCACAAAACCATTCATTTTGAAATAGTAAAATGATTTAATCGATAAAGATTCTACCACGTCAGGCCATCCATAACTGAACTCGTATTTGTTGTTTTCAGACCCCTATTAACAGTTGGATGAATTCTATCTCTAATTTATGCATATAATTTGTCCAATATCGTATCTTTCGGTATCAATGATTAAAAATATTTCGTTAAACTATATTTTGATGACGTTTGAAATCGTAAGAGTCCGTATAATTATCATCATTTTACAAAGAAAACCGTTATGGTTTACTTTCGTAAACTATTAAAATTGGGTCTCCCGGGGGTACTCATCTCAACGTCCACAAGTGATTTTTTAGTCATGAAATGAATTATTTATAATTTAATTTTCTCTGCGATTGAATGCTCCAATCTTCATGTTTTAAGTGTGTATGATGCATAATTCACCTGTGATATTATTTTGAAAAGATTTATTTCCCAATTCATCATAATATTTGCAATTTTTACATAATTTTTCTTTTTGAAAATTATGCTATTTTGTGACTAAGGCTACGTCTCGTCTGCTCTTTTTACCGATAGTATCGATATCAAGGTATTCTAGTTAGGAAGCCTTTCGAGAAACAGGTTTAGTAAGATTGGAACTAACTCCGTGGTTGGTGGATAAAGATATGACTAACTTGTCCATGTGTTGAGAAACGGGCCCCTGGTTCCCATTTTAGCGAGTAGAGAAAAGACGGCGACGAAATCAATCTTTCTGATCTAAGCTCTTTGAGGGATTACTTTATCTAGAATCAGCGCGCCAGCTGCGGTGAAGCAGTGAACAAGCTCGAAAAGGTAGGTAGGTCATGTCTTGTCGTGAAAAAGTGTCCTTTGGAAATTAGAAACTGGTTCCCAATTTCACGATAATGCCGAGTGGACTTATGACGGTGTTGAGAAACGGGCCCCAGGAATCTCCAAAGAAGTGGAAGGATCAGCTCATAGAGAGCATGAGAGAGTCTCATGCGTCGTGCCTTGATTTTCCCATGCACGGCGGCATGTAATGAACCCTTGACTTGAGCTCCCCCCCCCCCCCCCCACACACACACTGTAAACGTCACTGCACTGACGGTCAATCTAAACTTACACGAAAATCAGTATGTGGGTCAACACCTACCTGAACGGGAGTCATTCTGTCAAATTTCATTTTCTTCAAACTTGTC
Source organism: Lytechinus pictus (assembly GCF_037042905.1). Lineage (NCBI taxonomy): Eukaryota > Metazoa > Echinodermata > Echinoidea > Temnopleuroida > Toxopneustidae > Lytechinus > Lytechinus pictus. Next base: position 30,514,558 of record NC_087246.1, read on the forward strand.
TTCACGCAGCAACTGAGTGAAACAGGGAGCTCCTTCCATTTTCCCTCCATTACAATATGATAAAACAAGGAATAACAATGAAAATAGTCACCCAATTTGTTTAGAACTTGCCAAATTCTCGAACGTGCGAACACGGCCACAGGACAGGTGGTACAAAGTGCATCAAAGCTAAATAAAGGAGACGTCGAGTGCAGACTACACGCCGGGTATCCGTCAAGACTATTTAATTATCCATATAATGATATCCGACGTAATTCCAAGTTAGTCGATTATGGTGCTTTGTGTATTTTTGTTGTTGTTTTGCAGCTGGTGAATGGTCATTGATACAGATACTAGTAATATACAGATTAGTGAAGGTGGTCAGATGCGCCGGAATCGGGGGGGGGGGGGGTATAGAGGCAGTTAAGCTTTTTGGGGGGAGGGCACTCAATTTTCGTCTCTGCCATATCGAAAACTTGCATACAGTGTAGCGGACATGTAAAAACATAGCAGACGACGTTTGCAGACCTCGCGATCATCGTATGACTAGCGGTGCAGAATGTTCCATTGTGGCTTTATGGGGGAGTTAGCATTACAGAGGGATAAAATGTATACACAAATAATGTTTCAGCGTTGATTCACAATATTTTGTGTCGATTTCATAAATTATTGTTGTTTGAACATTTAAAACATAATTATAAAGTGAAAGGAATAAGCAAAACTTAATTTTCAGACTTACCTATGCAGTGGTAAGCTAGGATGCACCCCTCGTATACATAATTGACCCGTCACAGTTTTCAGAGACATATCCAACTTTCAGAGAATAAAATTGATTTTTGTTGGCAAAAATAACGGTATCTGATATATTTATATCTATAGTTCGGACTGACAATGTATATATATTTATACATACCTAATAAAATGTTCAGCACTGCAATGGAAAGAGCTAGAAAACCGCTGTGACTCGAACAACACACCGACGTACACAAAAACTCTGTCCAGCCCTATATGTTGAATGCACGTCGAGTGTAGGATTGCTCTTCGTACATCACTATCACAAAGAAAATCTCCTCTGATTTGATGATAAAAGTGCACTATTTCCTTATTAACCAATCTCCGTGGTTCTTTAATGAGTATTTGCCTTACAATGTGCCCTTTATTATCATCTGGGCGGAAATTCTTGATACCATCACCCACCGATGTGACGACGGATATAATCCACCCGGGTACTATAAAAATGTCCCCCAAACCCATTATCCCAATACATATTCCTGACTATGGATGGTTTTGAGTGATTTTAATGTAATAAAGTGCCACATTTCCCACCAATTGAATTTAAAAAAAATTATGGTCATCTGATAGAAGAAGTTGTTAACATTCATTTCAGGGGGGCGGAAATTCTATATGAATCAACACTTGTCCTTGATACACATTTGTTTGTGAAAAAAGGGTATGATGCAAGGGAATTCTGCGTGTTATAAGGGTGCGCGCGTGCAGCGAGGACCTTCTGTCCGCTAGTTTTCCATATGTGGGCCAGCCCCTTCTGTTGTTGGTGGTGGTGCAGGTGAATGATGGTTGTCTCTGATACGAATAATATACAGATCAGTGGCGTTGGCTGGCAAGAAGCAGGAGGGGTACAGTATCAATTTTCGACCCCATGCAGCTTATGGGTCCACTTTATTAGAAAAAATATCATCATTATAACATGTATAATGTATCCTAAAACAAACAGCTAGGCCTAATTAGAAGTGCATTAATCACAAAGTTCAACGTGATAAAAAGAACTACAATTTTCTCAATGGTCACTGCGCTCCCTCGACTCAGAACACTGCTGTCTTCCATACTTCATGGCCAGTCGTGGAAGAAGAAGAAGAAGAAGAGAAGAAGAAAAAGAAGAGTGAGAAGAAAAAGAAGGAGGAGAAGAGGAAGAAGTAGAAGAAGAAAGAAGAAGAAGAAAAAGAAGAAGAATTGTCGTTTTATGATGGGTTCAGCGCATAGTTTATGTTTACTTCGTGGGAACGTGCATCTGCCTGCTTAAAGGTCAAGTCTAAAATGTTGATTTGAATCAATAGAGAAAAATCAGACAAGCATAATGCCTAAAATTTCATCAAAATCGGATGTAAGGTCATTGAAATTCTGTCAGTGGGCGCACTCTGCCCTTCTCTTTCTCAGGGACGCTAGTGAATGGGGAGGGATCATATTTTATTGTTTGTTTGAGCGCTTGGTTGGAGTTTACGAAATTGGGTTTGCCGAACCTTAAAGTACAAGTCCACCCCAACAAAAAGTTGATTTGAATGAAAAGAGAAAAATCCAACAAACATAACACCAAAAATTTCATCAAAATCGGATGTAAAATAAGAAAGTTGTCAAGGTTAAGTGTATGAATCTTACTAATTTAGACTGGCTTTTCTTAAAGACTGGACATTACGTCTAGGCGAAGCGCATACGTATATGCAAATTAATTGTAAAACTTTTGTTAGGCAAATGAACTACGCCCTAAAACCCGATCCGACGGCGTCGTGTACTGTAGGCCTATTAATTTTGGTCATTACGTTTTATTGGTTTGGATGGAGCTGACATGATTTGTCTCGATTTGTTTTTGCCTTAGGGGCAATATCAACTTCATCATTTTGCTATAATTTTAGCAGACACATAATATGGATTTGTTTTATCGACGAGCTAATCATATTTTATGCTGCTATGTCAGGAAGGAGTTTTAGATGATTTCTTGGTGTATTTCTTAACCCACATACGTGGTAAGTCAAAATTACTTCCTACTAGGATATTTCAATAATCTTTAAAACTAAGACGGAAATTTGCACGAAATAAGGTTTTAAGTTTATTGCAGAATATGTGAAAGTTATTTAATGTTGAATTTTGCAAATTAAAACTATTTAACAGATTTTTGACATTACGTCCGTTTAATGGGTTTGTTTACATACTATGCCTGAACATGTTGTGTGTTTATCTATAAGGGATTGGCATAATTAATTTGTAATGTATTTGTAAGATTGAACGTATTTTGAAAGATTACTTTATGGATAATTTTGAAATGAATTTCCATCAATCAAACATGGACACTTATTGACAACTAGTTATGCAAAACTAATTAATGAATCAATTGCGTGATTAGATCAATGTATTAGAAGTGTGGTTCCATGTTTACTATTTATTGTAGGGTTTTTGGTATCGAGGTTCTAAAGGCAGAGCCGTATCAACAGTGAGTACTGAGGGTGCTTACGGGAACTCCGGACGGGACAGTTCTAAGTCTCGGGAATCGCCCTCCAGTGTGACGTCATAGTGATGAGTCATCGATGTTCGGATTCGCCATTGATCGCGATAAACTCGTCAGTTTTCTTCAATGGGCCCCAACGAAATGATAACAGCTAAGGACTTTATGTTATTCGAAATGAAATTTCATTATGAATTTATTCGTTGATGTTACGCCATATTATTCACAGAAGTGAACGCATTGAATTTAATTATGATTAAAGATATTTCATTTGATTTGTAATTCCAATCCATTTTCTTTTTCGTGATTTGTTGTGTAAACAGTACATAGGCAATTATCTTTTCTCTAGAGTATTTTTGTCCTTTGCTTTTGCACTGGGCTTGTGACAAATGGGGGCATGTCCTTGGGATGAGAAAAATAATTAATTGCAGTACTGTTCATAACAAATAGAATTTAAAGAATGGATTTGGAAAAGTTTGTTGAATTCGGTAAAGTGTGTGGACTAGCGGGTAAAGAATTATTAGAATTTGCTTGTAAAGAACGTGACAAGGTTCTCGAAGAAAAGCGTAGAAACGAACAGATAGAAAGAGATGAACGAAGACTTAGGAGGGAAGATGATCAAAGAAGGTTAGAAGAGGTAACGAAACAAAAGGAGTTAGATTTGAAGATAAGTGAAAGTAGGAAAGTTATTGGGACATCGTCTGAGGGTCTTAGTAAAATCCCCTGTATGCCAGCGTTCCGAGACAAAACGGATGAACTAGATGCGTACATAGACCGTTTTGAACGGCACGCGACTTTGAGTAAATGGCCAAAGGATTGTTGGGCGTCTGCTCTAGGCAACTTGTTGACAGGTCCCGCCCTAGATGTATATTGTTCAATAAGCGCAGAGGAGGCAACCGATTACGATCTCCTTAAAGGACAAGTTCACCCCAACAAAAAAATTATTTGAATAAAAGGAGAAAAATCCAACAAGCGTAACACTGAAAATTTCATCAAAATCGGATGTAAAATAAGAAAGTTATGACATTTTAAAATTTCACTTAATTTCACAAAACAGTTATATGCACATCCTGGTCAGTATGCAAATGAGGAGACTGATGACGTCATCCACTCACTATTTTTTTTGTATTTTATTATATGAAATATGAAATATTCTCATTTTCTCTTCATTGTCAAGTGAAAAATTGATTAATTCCTCCCTATACATCTGGAATTAGCATTGTTTAATACTATATGGTTCAGTCAAGTCGGTCCCTATGGTCAAATCTGTAAAAAATGAAATATTGTATAATTCAAACAATAGAAAACAAAAGAAATAGTGAGTGATAGACATCATCGACTGACTCATTTGCATGTCACTGAGTTGTGCATATCACTGTTTTGTGAAAAATAAGCGAAACTTTAAAATGCCATAACTTTCTTATTTTACATCCGATTTTGATAAAATTTTCAGTGTTATGCTAGTTTGATTTTTCTCTATTTATTCAAATCAACATTTTTGGGGGGTGGACTTGTCCTTTAAGAACATGCTATTGCAATACTTTGCTCTTACGAGTGAAGGAAATTGGAAACGCTTTCGCGAAGCGAAGAAAGGCGGAGAAGAATCTTATTACCAATATGCTAACCGTTTGATTCGTTACGTCACGCGCTGCATTGATTTGAGCGGCAAAGAAAAGACATTTGATGCGTTGTTGGATGTAATAGTTCGTGAACACATTTACGAGACCTCTGAGCGTTCATTGTCTGTATTTATGCGGGAGAGAAATCCCGAAAACGTTCCAGAGCTAATTTTGCTAGCTGAGCAATATAGGAGTGCGCATGTGTCAGCTACAACTGACTCCGGTAGACGCGCACGCCGTGAAGAAAATGCTCGCAAATTGAGAGATGGTAAAAGTAAGGACCGAAGCGACATAAGTCCTAATCCAAAAGCTTGCTATACTTGCGGTAAATCAGGTCATTTTATGGCCAGGTGTCCAAACAAAAAGGGCAGTAATTCGAGAGACGGGTCAGGCAAGTTAAGCTCGGATTCGCGTAAGCAATCTGTGAACGCATGCGTAGTCGGCGTATGCCCTGATATGTCAACACCGCAAACGCAAGGTGTTAGTCCCGATTCAGCTACGGTAAAGCTGCAGTGTGGTCATGAAATTCCGTTGCTTTATACGGCTTGTACAGTAGAATCAGATATGCCCACTTGTGATGGCAGTATAAATGGCAAGAAAATAACAGTCTTGCGCGATTCAGGTTGTAGTTGCGTGATTGTTCGTACGGATTTAGTGAAGAAAGCTCAGTTTACAGGAAAAACAAGGCTATGTATGCTAATTGACCGAACAATTAGACGGATGCCAGAGGCAAGGCTGTATGTTAGTACCCCATATTTCCAAGGTAATGTGACAGCATTATGTGTTGATAACCCGTTGTACGATTTAGTCATCGGAAATATTACAGGTGCCAGGAAACCTGGAGATGAGGATCAGAACTGGACCTACACTAAGGCGAGTGACGGCGAGTCATCCATCAAGGAGGATAGATCCTCCTGTGACGGTGATCCTGATGACATAAAGGAGACAACTGTAAGAGAGCAGAGTACGCCCTCATCGTCGGAGGCCACAGAAGATGATCTGTCAGGCGTTACTCAAGTACCAGACGAAAAGATACCGAATGATGTGTCCCAGCCGCACAACCAGGATGATGTCATCATTCAAGAGCAACCAAGTGAGTTGATGAGTGAGTCAACTATCAATGAAGAGGTGGAACAAGGGGCAGGAGTGGAGACTCGAGGGACGAAGAGACGAAAGGATCGGCCGTTCATGAGTCTTGGATCGTCAAAGCAGCAGGAGTGTATCGCAACCCGTGAGGATGTTATTGCAGCACAGAAGGCAGATGCAACGCTGAAGAAACTAAGAGATTTAGCAGAAAAGGGTGAGTCAAAGCTTGTAGGGAAGAATAGCGAAGTGAGATTTTACTTTAAGAATGGTCTTCTATTCCGTGAATACAGGTCACTAGGTAACACCCAGGGGAAGACGTTTACTCAACTGTTGGTACCCAAGCCGTTCAGATCTCAAGTTCTTCGACTAGCTCATGACTCTGCATTAGCTGGACATCTGAAGACAAGGAAGACGAATGACAGGATCCTGACGCAATTCTTCTGGCCTGGACTACAATCCGATGTCAAGCGTTATTTGGGACCTTTCGCAATCCTCACGGACGCTAATATTAGGGTCCCCTAACACAAAAGTTAACGCTTAATCATACACTTGATTTTTAAGATTGAATGTGCATTATAGTCAATAGAATCAAACGTAGAAAACTGCTCTACAATCAATGCTAAACTTTGTGTTATAGGGGGGTTACAGGCCCTACAGATCTGCTTTTCGTGTGCAAAATCCTTTTCTGCGACACTCGCACCATACATGCATGTATATTACGACTGATGGTTTGAGATATTCGAAATGAAGACCTAAAATAGATTATGACATGGATAAGAAAGTGGTTTTTCAAACAAATCGAGTACATATTGAGTGAGGAAAAACTTACTGAATGAAGGCTTAGATATAGATCATTACAGTCCATCGAATCGATATTACATTTAATGTGGATTATTGGTGTATCACTGGCAATTGATTTCATGGGTCAGATCAACCTCTCCAGCCGAACATTTCGCGTGAGTTGATATGTGCACACCATTATGTAATACATTTGAACTCGTTTCTTTTTGTTTCTTTTGTTTCTTTTGTTTATTCCTTCTACACAAACGATATGCCTCTCGCACACGATGTAATGGGCATTATGTTTTACTTCCCCCAGAAATGGGGATTAGATTCAAATTCCGGGGGGACCACTTCCATTAATGAGTGGATACCAGGCACGACCATGGGGTTTCGAAAAATACCCTAAACAAGCTGGGAAGTAATTCTTTTCCAGATTATGAAAATGCATCTCTTAACAAGAATTTGGCTTGTGAAACCCTACAAGTATTGGATATCCCTTTTTTGTCAGCATTTTAAACATCGTTTTGACACCCTTATAACGTTACATAGGCCTATACGTAACGTACCTGCCCACTCTGTCCCCTTTTACGCGTGGTCGCTCCTGGGATCCACTAATCAATGGAAGTGGGCCCCCCGGGCGGCCTCTCGAGCTCTAGGAGGAGTCAAATGTGGCTTTGGAAAGTCGTCCTCAATGAGATATATCGCTGTTACCATAGTAGCAACCAAAATTTTGCACACGAAACGCATATTGAATGTTTCCGTCGCAGATGCGAAACGAAAAAAAAATCTCATGTCACACAATTTGCATTGCAGGACGACCATGATGACGGGCCCAAAAAGTCTCTTCCAAAATCAACTAACGTCGTAAATAAGCGTGCGCGTCCTCAAACGAAAGGTCCGGATTGTGCTTCTTGCGACGCATGTCAACGTACAATGCCTAAAGGACGGATTGGTAAGGTGCCACTCGTAATTCCCCCTTTGATAGATACTTGTTTCAAACGAATTGCAGTAGATTTGATAGGACCCCTAGATCCCATTACTGATAGAGGGAATAGGTATATCTTGACTGTAGTTGATCTAGCTACTCGCTACCCTGAGGCAGTAGCCCTACCTCGAATTGAAGCCGAGCGTGTGGCAGAGGCCCTAGTTGAAATATTTTCACGCTTAGGTGTACCTAATCAAATATTGTCTGATAATGGTACTCAGTTTGTTTCGGGAGTTATGAAAGAAGCTGCCCAATTGTTAGGAGTTAGCCAGTTTCACACTACTCCTTACCATCCAATGGCTAATGGAGCATGTGAACGGTTCAATGGGACCCTAAAGCAAATGTTGCGTAGGATGTGTCAGGAATGTCCTAAAGATTGGGATAGATACTTACCCGCGCTTCTGTTTGCGTATCGTGAGGTTCCACATGAGAGTCTTGGATATTCTCCATTTGAATTAATGTATGGGAGAACTGTCAGGGGACCCATGACTATTCTCAAGGAATTATGGTCTACAGAAGTCCCAGAAGAAGAAGTCAAATCAGTTTATCAGTATGTCATTGATTTGCAGGAACGACTAGAGTCGACTTGTGAGCTCGCTAGGAAGGAGCTTACGAAGGCTTCAACGAAGTACAAGACACACTTCGACGTTAAGGCGAAGGAGAGGAGATTTGAGTGTGGTGATCAAGTTCTTCTACTTCTACCAACTAGCAGCAATAAGCTACTCATGCATTGGAGAGGTCCTTATGAGGTCGTGAAGAGGGTTGCTAGGAACAACTACAAGTTGATGGTGAATGGAAAAGAGAAGACTTATCACGCCAATCTACTGAAGAGGTATGTTGAGAGGGAACATGAAGATGGTAGTCAAGAAGTTTCAGCCCCAGCTGATCAAGTTGCTGCTATCCATATTGTGGATGAGGGTGACGAGAGTGATGGTTCTGCGAGCATTATATTCCCAGTAGTTGAGCAGACGGAAAGCATCGATGACGTGGAGTTTGGCGACGACGTACCCGTCGACATGCGAACTCAGATGCAGGCGCTCTTCCGGGAATTCACAGACGTCATGACCTATGTCCCTGGGAAGACGGACATCATTAGTCATTCGGTGGAGTTGACTTCGGCCGAACACATCAGATCACGCCCCTGCCCAGTACCTCAAGCACTACGACAGACGATTAGAGAGGAAGTAGAGACGATGCTTGGGATGGGAGTAATCGAAAAGTCTACATCGCCCTATGCATCACCTGTGGTAATCGTCAAGAAAAAGGACGGGAAGAATAGATTCTGCGTTGACTATAGGAAGATCAACGCTAAAACAGTCATCGACAACGAACCAATTCCCAACATAGATCAGGTAATCGCAGATATCGGAGATGCCAAGTACTTCACTAAAATTGACTTGTCAAAAGGATATTGGCAGGTACCAGTGGTCGAGGAGGACCGTGGGAAAACGGCGTTTGTAACTCCTGATGGCCAGTACGAGTTCTTGGTACTTCCCTTTGGCATGGTTAACGCCCCTGCTGTGTTTACCAGAATGATGAGGAAGGTGTTAGATGAACTCCCTCACGTCCTTCATTATATAGATGACATCCTCATCTATAGTTCATCATGGGAAGAGCATCTGGAAGATGTAAGGAGAGTCCTATCACGATTAAGGGAAAGTCATCTCACTGCTCGACCGAGCAAGTGTCATGCTGCATGTAGCTCAGTAGAATTTCTTGGACACATCGTGGAACAAGGTGAGGTGAAACCTACGCCAGCGAAGATCAAGCAAGTGTTGTCGTCATCCCGACCGACAACAAAGAAGGAGGTAAGGTCATTTCTTGGTCTAGTGGGGTACTACCGGAAATTTATCCCAAATATGGCCACCATTGCTGCCCCTCTATCCGATCTCACGAAGAAAAATAGTGCTACGAAAGTAAAGTGGGAGGAAGCGCATGAACACGCTTTCCAAACACTTAAGAGCAGGCTGAGTCATTTTCCTGTACTTAGATTACCGGACATCGATAGCGAGTTCGTTGTGCGCACGGATGCATCTGATGTTGGCATCGGCGCCGTGTTGATGCAAACTCATGAAGAGAAATTGTTTCCCATTTGTTTTGCCAGTCGTAAGTTACTTGATCGCGAACGCTTGTATCCGATAGTAGAGCGCGAGTGTCTTGCCTTAGCGTGGGCTGTTAAGAAGTTTGCCTACTTCTTACATGGGAGGAAGTTCACGTTGCAGACGGACCACTTTCCTTTGGCATACTTGTCGCAAGCGAGATTGAAAAATCCCAGAGTTTTACGGTGGGCGTTGGCATTACAGTCCTATAATTTCCATGTTGAGGTTATCAAGGGATCTGATAATGTGGGAGCAGATTTCCTCAGTAGATGTCCCGAAGATTGAATGGTTCATAAAATAGAGTGAACTAACTTTTATAATTTGATAACATTGAAAATCTCTAAAGCAGTAATATCATTTTGGGTTGGCGGTTATTTGTCAAGGTTAAGTGTATGAATCTTACTAATTTAGAGCTTTTCTTAAAGACTGGACATTACGTCTAGGCGAAGCGCATACGTATATGCAAATTAATTGTAAAACTTTTGTTAGGCAAATGAACTACGCCCTAAAACCCGATCCGACGGCGTCGTGTACTGTAGGCCTATTAATTTTGGTCATTACGTTTTATTGGTTTGGATGGAGCTGACATGATTTGTCTCGATTTGTTTTTGCCTTAGGGGCAATATCAACTTCATCATTTTGCTATAATTTTAGCAGACACATAATATGGATTTGTTTTATCGACGAGCTAATCATATTTTATGCTGCTATGTCAGGAAGGAGTTTTAGATGATTTCTTGGTGTATTTCTTAACCCACATACGTGGTAAGTCAAAATTACTTCCTACTAGGATATTTCAATAATCTTTAAAACTAAGACGGAAATTTGCACGAAATAAGGTTTTAAGTTTATTGCAGAATATGTGAAAGTTATTTAATGTTGAATTTTGCAAATTAAAACTATTTAACAGATTTTTGACATTACGTCCGTTTAATGGGTTTGTTTACATACTATGCCTGAACATGTTGTGTGTTTATCTATAAGGGATTGGCATAATTAATTTGTAATGTATTTGTAAGATTGAACGTATTTTGAAAGATTACTTTATGGATAATTTTGAAATGAATTTCCATCAATCAAACATGGACACTTATTGACAACTAGTTATGCAAAACTAATTAATGAATCAATTGCGTGATTAGATCAATGTATTAGAAGTGTGGTTCCATGTTTACTATTTATTGTAGGGTTTTTGGTATCGAGGTTCTAAAGGCAGAGCCGTATCAACAGTGAGTACTGAGGGTGCTTACGGGAACTCCGGACGGGACAGAAGTCTCGGGAATCGCCCTCCAGTGTGACGTCATAGTGATGAGTCATCGATGTTCGGATTCGCCATTGCTCGCGATAAACTCGTCAGTTTTCTTCAATGGGCCCCAACGAAATGATAACAGCTAAGGACTTTATGTTATTCGAAATGAAATTTCATTATGAATTTATTCGTTGATGTTACGCCATATTATTCACAGAAGTGAACGCATTGAATTTAATTATGATTAAAGATATTTCATTTGATTTGTAATTCCAATCCATTTTCTTTTTCGTGATTTGTTGTGTAAACAGTACATAGGCAATTATCTTTTCTCTAGAGTATTTTTGTCCTTTGCTTTTGCACTGGGCTTGTGACAAAGTTATGACATTTAAAGTTTCGCTTATTTTTCACAAGAGTTATATGCACAATTTAGTAGTAACCCAAATTTAGTCACATGCAAATGAGAAAATCGATGATGTCCCTTACTCACTATTTCTTTTGATTTTTATTGTTTGAATTAAACAATATTCAAATTTTTACAGATTAGACAATAAGGACCAACCTGACTGAACCATAAAATATTTAACAGTTGTAATTTCACATGGTCGTTAAGAAATAAAACTTTTTTTCACAGGACGATGAGGTGAAAATTAGATTTTCATATAATAAAATGCGAAAGAAATAGTGAGTGATGTCATAAGTTCCCTTATTTGCATACAGACCGGGATGTGCATATAACTGTTTTGTGAAATTAAGGGAAACTTTAAATGTCATAACTTTCTTATTTTACATCCGATTTTGATGAAATTTTTAGTGTTATGTTTGTTGGATTTTTCTCTTTTTATTTAAATCAACTTTTTGTTTGGGTGGAATTGTACCTTAAGGTTCGGCAAATCCAATTTCGTATACTCCAACCAAGCGCTCAAACAAACAATAAAACACGACCCCTCCCCCATTCACTAGCGTCCCTGAGAAAGAGAAGGGCTTAGTGCCCCCACTGACAGAATTTCAATGACCTTTTGTTTTTAGCTGTTGAACATTTTGCCTCTCCTGTCTGATTGGATTTTTCCAGGTTGCACTACCCCCTTCCTCTCAGTACAGTTTGATTTTGTAATGGTTGTAAAGTTAAGTATTCCAAGTTTGTAAACTTGCCTAAAGCGTCTTTTTATCCAATAAGCTTATTGATGCATAGTACTAATCCTATCAATCAACTCTATATCGTATGTTCAAGTTCCCAAGATAATGATTTCAAAACATCAACACGTAACGTCATCGAATAATCTATTTTTGGTATACGATAAGAGGTTCATAACAAACTAAAACCATTGTTATCGTGGGGATAACTAACATCATCATGAAAATGCTCATGAGAGTGGTCGCAATTTTGGTCATCTCCGTCGGCTTTTCTTCAGCCAAATATGAGGGGTGAGTAAAATAATGAGAGTTTCAATATTGTTTTTATGAGGACTGGAGAGCAATACCATCATTATACTGTAATTAGTCCGATGACTAATTAGGAACTATACACTTAATCAATGTGATGTTTAGTCCATGCCATAGGCCATCATAATTGTGAGCCCTCGCATCCGATAAATTATATTCGGTATATCCAAGTCTGTAAAGATAAAATTACAGATTATGCATTATAGATTGTATCCACAGCCGAAGCCAGGATTCATGACACTAGCGTACCTACGGGGGAGGGGGGCAGAGGGGGCAATCTGCCCCCCCCTGACGAGCCAAAACCCATGCAAAAGACGTATCCCTGCCCCCCCCCCCCTGACGAGCTTGAAGACCCTTTTTTTTTTTTTTTTTTTTTTTTTTGCTTGTCAAATTTTTTTCTGGTACGAAATCCTTCATTTGTGATTGAAGACCTTTTTTTTTTTTTTTTTTTTGGCTTGTCAAATTTTTTGGCGGACGGTTTTGCCCTCCCCCCCTGTGAAAAATCCCAGGTACGCCACTGATTCATGACCTTGCATTCTCCTTTCAACAACGAAAAAAATGACAAATAAAAAAGGTCATTGAAAATAGTCGCACCGCCCCTGGATCCGTGCATGCTTGTGCAGGCCTTTGTTAAAAGATAGTTGGTGTTGGTGTTAAAATATTTGTCATAAATCATAATTTGGGCTTTTCTTTAAATCAATATCTGCATTAAAATCATATCATAATAGATGGCAAGTGTGGAGAGTGGTTCCCGCCAACAATGCGCACAGGACATGGCTGAGGGAAATAGAATCGAATCTTGGAGATGTGGTAAGTTTCTTATATCAACTTGCAAGTAACTTCCTTTATTATTTCAAGAAAATTCATTGTTCTCAAACATCTCTCTCTTGTACTCTTCCATCCTCTCTCCCTCTCTCTCTTCTCCTTTTTTGGACTAAATTGAATGGTTTTAGGAACAGTTAATGTAAATGAAATAGATAACAAATAAATTTTACTATGGCGATCCTGGAGGGGGCGTTTTAAGAAGTTTGACTGATAAAATAGAACCACTACACGATCGTCAATGTCATCAACCAAGAAATTCAACAGAATTACACTCCCTTTTTCATTCTTCCCTTTCCTTAGCTTGATTTCTGGTCAAGCATTTCCAAGATCCCTGGCGAATCGGTCAACATCATGATCCCTCCCCGATTCCAGGGCACTCTCAGTGACGTCATGAACACCATCGGACTCCCAAATAAGGTCACCATCGACGACGTAGGTCAACTTATAGCCAATCAGATGTCAGCTATTCATGAGAGGCGGGACCGTGAACCGCGAACAGGTCCATTGGCAAACTTTGATTACAACGTGTACCACCCGTACGATGAGGTATTTGTATTTGAAGCGATTGATGAATTGATAATTAAAATATTGCATTACGCAAGGCTAGCCCCGCCCCATTGTGAAGGATCACAGCATATTATAATTATGGTACACATAATGAATATAATCCTTTGTCTGTATTTTTTTTTATAACATGTCTATTTTAAGTTGCTTTAATGTCCTTGGTATAATGTTTATGACATTGATTGATATGATTGTATTTACTTGGTTCATATTTTGTTGAAAATAAAATAAATGAAATGAAAAAAAAAGAAAAAAAAAAGAAATGCATCACTATCTCGAAGGGTAGTATTTTAAATGGGGGGTGATTGCATTTTCTTATTAATAATATTTTTTTCACTAAAACTAAATATTTATTTCCTTCACCTATTGGCTCCCCGTAGTGCTACTTCTACAGTGTGACCATATCTAAATTTATGACAATTATAATGGGTCTTCGTTTTAGCATTATCGCAAACCTAAACTTTACCTGATTTTGAAAGTAAGGTTGTTTTCATGAACTTGGGCTCAAATTCAAGATTGATTATTTACTGGTTTTCGGGCATAATTTACACTTTTTTTTCAAAACAATTCTAGATTCAGCAATGGGTGTCTGACATAGCAACAGAATACTCTGACATCGTCTCACCTTTTCTACTAGACCACTCTTATGAAGGAAGGCCAATTAATGGATTCAAGGTGAGATTAGATCATTATGAGTATATAATATTATTTGTTTACCATTAGTATTAATTAATCAATCTATTCATTAAACTACAGTGCAACTACACTATAAAATCTCCGGTGTGATAAGGCCAACACCAGTCTGAGGATACCAGACTCTCAGATGTTAAAATACACCAAGGAGTTTGAATCTAACACATAATAGTGTTAAATTTCTTTTCAATACATAAATCAATAACGGTAATTACTGCTACTCCTGCCTCTGCTGCAGCCACTACCCCTACTACTCCTACTTCTACTACTACTACTACTACTACTACTACTACTACTACTACTATTATTATTATTATTACTAGTAGTAATAGTAGTAGTAGTAGTAGTAGTAATTTACTACTACACTACACAGTAAAAAATTATACAACGCTGTTTATTATATGAACCTTACTGTAATTGTTTAAAGTTTAAACAATTACTGTTTAAGATTTAAACACTTGTTTAAACTGTTTAAACTTTAATTTTCAATGAATTAAACATGATTGTTTAAACGGTTAAACAAATACTGTAAGGTTCATAGAGTAAACAGCGTTGTATAAAATATTAAACAGCGTTTTTAATGTGTACTACTACTACTACTACTACTACTACTACTACTACTACTACTACTACTACTACTTCTACTCCTATACTATACTACTACTACTACTACTACTACTACTACTACTACTACTACTACTACTACTACTACTACTACTACTACTACTACTATTACTACTACTATTACTACTACTACTATTACTACTACTACTCCTACTCCTAATACTCCTACTACATCTACTACTACTACTACTACTACTACTACTACTACTACTACTACTACTACTACTACTACTACTACTACTACTACTACTTCTTCTACTCCTACTACTACTACTACTACTACTACTACTACTACTTCTACTCCTATACTATACTACTACTACTACTACTACTACTACTACTACTACTACTACTACTACTACTACTACTACTATTACTACTACTACTATTACTACTACTACTATTACTACTACTACTCCTACTCCTACTCCTACTACTCCTACTACTTCTACTACTACTACTACTACTACTACTACTACTACTACTACTACTACTACTACTACTACTACTACTACTACTACTACTACTACTACTACTACTACTACTACTACTACTACTACTACTACTACTACTACTACTACTACTACTACTACTACTACTACTACTACTACTACTACTACTACCATTGCTGCTGCTACAATTACTACTACAGAAACGACTATACTCTTCAATCCAGGAGATGGGTTGATGGGTTATGTCTGCTAGGCTGTATTTCGGTTTGTTTGGATTCCATTTATGTATCCCTATGTAAATTTATTTTGTTTAGATCCGGGGAACTCGAAGCCAATCTGAAAACCCAACTGCTGTCTGGTTTGAGGGCGGTATTCATGCTCGTGAATGGATCTCACCGGCTACTGTTATGGGATTCACTCAGAAGGTAGAAATGCATGAAGGGGGGAGATGGAGGAGGGGCCCGAGGAGGGGGAGAAAGAAAGAGAAAGGGGAGAGGGAGAGCGAGGGGTAGGAGAGGGAGGGGGAGAGAGTGTGTGGGGGGGGGGGCTCGGGGAGGGCTCCGGCGTGATTTAGAGGCACATAACACGGAATTCCGACTCAGAAAACTTCTAAATACATGTGGAATAGAAGAAAATATTACTTGATGTGGTATTGACCTATTCTATGAGAGTAGAGAAAGGTTAATATATTGGTTTCAAATTCACGGACATTTCAGTGCTCTATAGTAATACATTTGTATTAATTATTTTTTAATTAAATGAACTACTTTACTTTGAACACAGTGTTAATTTATTTATGGTTGCTATGTCGGGAAAAGTATCGGGTAAGCTGTTAGTTTTGTTAAGAACAACCCGTGTTTTAATTTTCATACATTTTGTAATACAGTTAAAAATATCTTTTAAAAGTGAAAAGTGGTGGATCAAGAATTCACCAGTAAGGGGGGGACCAAATTTTCTTTGAAAGTTTTTCGACAATCCAAAAAAAAATAATAATAAAAAGGTCAATCACCATCATTTAAAACTTTCCTATTGAAAAAACCTTTTGAACATAAATTTGAAATATCAATTCAGTTACACAGTACCCTGCGTCCAATGACAAAGATGGGGCATAGCTCAAATCATCGCCTTTGCTCCGCTCCGAGGAGGTGGGAGGTCCCATTTTTACACAACTTTCTACCGTCATTTTCAATAAAATTCACCCCCCCCCCCCAGTTGGGGATTATGACACCCGTCTGCTCTCCCGGATCCCCTGCCACTGATTGGGGCATTAGGACCCACTTTGTTGTAATGCATGAATGCAGGGTTATACATCATGAGTCAACATGTTCTCTGAACAAAAGCCAATCACCCATGAAAAAGCCATGTATCTTTTATCATTAAAATGACACGAATTTGAATATAAATAACATAGAAGTCTCATTTAACCATGCCTTATCTAGTCAACCTAGATGCATCAATTTATATACTTTTTCAGAATGTTTTCATATAATATGAAAAAAATCTTAATAATAAACTCGTACGTTATAGTACACTTTGTGATGATGAAACATCTATCGTGCATGCTATCAAATGTACAAGATATTGTGTCAAGTTTTAATGCTTTATTTATATAAATCCAACTGTTACCAATTGTTTTTCAACTTGTTAAAAAGGTATCAGAAATTAACAACGGTATCTTTCAATTTTATCTAGAAGAGTCTCGCGTCCGAAGTCGGACGCGAGTGCCCATCAATTACTTCCTTTATTATTTTGCATACATTCATTTAATCCATTCTGATACACCCATAAACCTTTTGTAATTTCTCTTTGAAACTGCACTGAAAAAAATATAATCCATTTTTTTCCTAATCATATTAAACATTGAAAAAAAATTATGCAAAAGTTACGAAGCTGAATTCACTGGAATGTGTAGAACGATTGAGAAAATATTAACTAACATTTACGCAATAATATAACTTATTGGCCCTGTAGAGATTTTCTGTATAATTGTTTTTGTGGCATTCATAATTACTTTATTCATATTCGATACTTTGCTGGGATGGAGCCCGAGTATTTTTGTTAGGTAGAAGTATGGTGACCTAAATTTAAAATGCCTTTTCTGAATCTTATAGCTCCTAGACGACTACAGAAATGGTGACACATTGGCAGTGAATATGCTTGATAATATAGACTGGTATATCGTCCCATCTCTCAACGTAGATGGCTATTCATACACATGGGATCAGGTAAGAATGAGAGATATCAATCTTTTGACAAATGGGATTCCCTTTTTGGGGGGTCATTTTGCGGACCATAATGCCAATCTTTAAAAATAAGTGTGGATATTTGATTGAAAATCAGTCAATCAATCACATATGTTTATTACAACTGGAGTAAGGGGAGTAGACCCAAATCCAGCACAGATTACCCCTCCTTTTTTAACTTTTATATTATTATATACTTGTCAAAATATAATATTTCACACCATGTTATTGGAAGAAGGGATTGCTGTATCGACAGTTATTCTCCCCAGTTCGTTTTTATCGGGGCCCTTATTTCAACTTAATGAAGGGCACTTTAAAGGGGTGATCATAACTTGATTTCTCGCTCCGTATCCCCCTTCACGTGGGGATCCCAGTTATTTCATACCTCTCGTGTTTTATATCTTCATCGATAGGATCGTCTATGGAGGAAAACCCGATCGCCAAACCAGGGCTCGTCTTGTACAGGGAAGGACCCGAATAGAAACTGGGCGTTCGAATGGGGAGGTTTGTCTTTTTTACAGTTTACTTGTGGAAAATAGGTAAGGGGACTGATTGAGAAGATATATTATCGTCCAAAAGCCCCCATCCCCGAAATCAATTATTATAAATTGATAATATTATCAATGATCATCAATTGAGGATACCTACCGGGCGGATATATCAGCCGACTGCCGTCTTGTAGGGGCCAACAGCAGTAAACATCGCTTCATAGCAGTCGAGGGTATTGGGAGCGCGCATTACGCTCCCTCAGTAATAACAGAACAGGGGACCGTTTCATAAAGCTGTTCGTAAGTTAAGAGTGACTTTAAGAACGACTGGTGACCCTTTCATGTGTTAAATGATATTCACAATTGAATATTCATTGGTGATTATTTTGCGCGTAAGAAAACTTCACCAGTCGTTCTTAAAGTCGCTCTTAAATTACGAAGGGCTTTATAAAACACCCACCTGATTTCGTCACGCAAATAGAAATTGAAAATTGCAGAAAAAAAATACTGGCAAAAAACCCTTAACAGAGCGGAACATGCTAAGATTGAAACATAAAACGCTGACCGAGCCCACCTCTTCTACATATTCAAAATATCTTGCTGATTGGATCATCCTATTTTTTTCCAGGTCCAGGTACCAGTCCATGGCCTTGCTCAGACAAGTACCATGGTCCAGAACCACTCTCTGAACCCGAGGTGGCCGCTGTCACCAGGTTTTTGAGGGAACGTAAAGCCCAGGGCCAGGACTTCATTGTCTTCATCGATTGGCACAGCTTTTCACAGAAGGTCATCGCACCGTGGTCGTACAAGGACGTCAATACACGCACGAAAGATTACGATGACCAGGTAGAATGTTGTGCTAATGGACGAGACGCTGTCCGCAACACTTGAAGATACCGCGTTCCAGATGCGATTCCTGGGCAGGACGTGCGAACAAAAACTTGACAAGTAGATCAAGTCCAATCAAGATATTTTCGGACATATCGGTCTAGCATGTCTAGTATAACACTTCAAAAAGTTAAGCTCCCTTCCATAATATAACAATACAATATAATGTGGATAAAGACTGTCGTCGATTGAGGTAGTTTGGCCCCTCATTTCCTTCCTATAAGCAAAATAACCAGACTGAAAAAAAAATCTTGATCGTGCTCAATAGAAATTATTAGTTCGGAAGTTAAGTGCCGTTTTCGCGAGACTCGCGAATGTTTTGCGAATTTAAGGTCTTGCAAAAACGCGAATGTTAAAAAATGGCATAGTCCAGCATTCGTATTCTATGCAACAAGGTGCGCAAAATGCGCGCTTTAAGTTCGGAAGCTTCGCCAATTGTTCCTTTTCTTTGGCGAGTAATTAATTTTTTAAACTTCTCCTGAACAAAAGGCGATTCATAGCGACCCCGCGAACAATAGGCGAATCTTCCGAACATTCAATCTCGAAAAACTTTTCGAACATTTAAGCTTTTTCATTCATTCATTCATATGCATTTATTTCGTTTATAGATTAAAAATAACATTTACAAACATTTTGATATAGAAATATACAAGAAATAGAAATAATTTATGAAACGAGAAGACAGCTTATAAGGCAGAGAAGCCTTACTAGAGCTGCCACCAAAACAAGCTTTTTAGCCATGCTTGTTTTTGGCGCAATTAGAATTGAGTAAACCATCCCAAATGGAAAAAAAATAATTGGAAAGCGATTTGTTTCGAAATTCTAATTGAATTCTTGTTATAAAAACAATATCAACAGCCCAAGTCTGCATGCTATTTCATGATGTCATAATTCTACACTGTTCGAATGCACTATATACCACTGGTGGGACAGTTTCCCCACAAAAAAAATGTTCCATGAACGAGACAAAAAAAGGGAAAGAGAAGAACAAAGGGAAAATAAAATGGTAAAATATAACATTCTTTTCTGGATAATATGGTATATCTGTCACAGATTGAGATTTTCATTTTAAAAAGGGTCATGTTTTTGCTCGCTCTCAAAAGTTTACACCCCCCACCCCTTGAACTTTCATGGCTACTCAAAACAGTTGACTCATTGCGCAACTGATGGTATCATCAACGTTATG
Organism: Lytechinus pictus; assembly: GCF_037042905.1. Lineage (NCBI taxonomy): Eukaryota > Metazoa > Echinodermata > Echinoidea > Temnopleuroida > Toxopneustidae > Lytechinus > Lytechinus pictus. The sequence continues at coordinate 30,534,996 of NC_087246.1, forward strand.
AAATTTCCGAGATTGTGTTTGATTTCAATCTTACCAACCTCTCTATTTTTTTTGTTAGATGGCTTTCGCTCGAGCTGTAACAGATGCTATAAACGGGGTTCATGGCAAGGAATTTACGTACGGAGCTGGAGCTGAAATTATGTGTAAGAAGATGTATCTTGTTATCTTGTCCCTTTGGAATAATCAGAATGTAGTAAATATAGGGTAGTTTTTTTTATATTCCCCCATGTAACTTCTAACTTCGTCCTCCTCCTGATCACCATCACCATTATCGTCATCACGATCATTGTCTTCATCACCATTATCGTAATCACCATCATTAACATCACCATCATCAAAATCATCATCGTCAAAAACATCATCATTACCATAGCCATCATCGTCATCATCACCATCAATATCATGATCGTCATCATCATTATGATCGTCATCAATATCATCATCTTCACCAACATCATCATTACCATACCATCATCGTCACCATCATGACCATCGTCATCATCATCACAATCATCATCCCCATCATCATCGCCGTCACCATCATTGTCGTCATCATCATCGTCAATGACAACATCACCACCATCTCCATCATCACAGTCGTCAAAGTGACATACATCATATTGTTATATGTTAATGATACAAATGAAATGGAAATAAAAATCCATTCAATTCCATTCAATGATAACTTCCAGACGCGGCTGCCGGGTCTAGCAAGGACTTCGGGTACGCGGACTTTGTACCGACGGGCGACGATAAGAACGGCGGCCTGGGGTGCAAGTACTCGTACACCATCGAACTCCGTGATACGGGCGAGTACGGCCAGCTTCTCCCAGAATGGCAGATTCAACCGTCTTACGAGGAAATCTACGCCGCCGTGCGAGCCATGGGTGACCATATTTTGAGAGAACTTGGTTTTATAGCTTGAAAATTAATAATGAATGGATATACAGACAAATGAATTAGTGAGGATGAATTGGGGAATCAATGGATTCATGAGGCCGAAGGGAATATATAATAATAACCATGTGTTAGAAAAATATTAAAAATTGAGGATTGGCCGAATCATCGATCAGGTCGAACGCATAAATTTGAATTTACGAACAACGATAACATCACAAATATTATTCCCATAAATCCATTTGCGTCAGGTGAAATTAGCCTTTCTTTTTAGCTCATTCACAATTAGGGATGGCATCATCGATTAATGTGACCGAGGAGGGCGGGGGAGAACGGTGGAGACTGACTCGAGACATAGAAGTAACTCGGCTAAACATTAACTTGAAAAGAAATCTCATGTTTTGATCATGTAATAAACACTTTTTAAAAAGGTTTCTTGTTAACAGTATTTCTGTATTTCTTTCATTACGAATCCATGAAAAGAGCAGGGAGTTGAAAATATTATGATGCAGTCACATTTCCCCTACGGTGGCCGTACGGCGAGTCGAAAACAGCCGCTTTAAACATTTTTGTACCAGCTGCATATTGGTGGTTTGAGTAAAAATGAAATAAAACGGCTGCTTTCGACTCGCCGTACGGCCACCGAAGGGGAAATGTGACTGCAGCATAAGAAAAGTCAGTGCTGCAGCCACACCAACGGCATTCAATCCAAACTGATCAAGGCTATTACGTTGCTGCAAATTGCATAATGATTGGTCTGTTTGGATTCCGTTTCGCGGGTGTGAATGTACCATTTCAAGGGGAAGTGTGAAGTTGAAACAGAGTGTATGGGATGGTAGGGATAAAACAATGTGACTGTTGCATTATGAGAGACGATGGAAAAAATGAGAGAATGAAATTCGGAAAGAGTGAGGAACAGAGAGAGAGAAGGGGAGATGAAGATGGAGAGATGCGGAGGGAGAGCAATAAATGGCGGGTAGGGGTAAATGGAGAGAGAAGGGGGGAATAAGGGTTGAGATAGTGATAATGTAGACATGGTAGGCAGAAGATGGATAGGAAAATACAAGGGCGTAGGCTGGTTTGGGATGATAGATATTAATTCCAATTCTTTAACATGTTTAGTCAATTAATATTATATAATAAGTAGTAAAAATGATTTTTTTATTTTTATATTTCAACAGCTTTTTACCTTTTTTTCCTAATACGCCGAGTTTGGTCCCCTCAATTTTGGGGGGCTAATTACGCTACTGTTAGATCCTATACTTATTACTGATATCTAACATCAAATAAGATAATATTTGTCATATGATAATGGTATATTCTTCTGTTATCAAAACAACACACCTGCAGATATTGGACGACATGCACTTTCTGGGTTGTACAGATAATTGTCATAAGACAAGAGCTCGTATTGTAAGCAAGGGTTATTTGAATATCAGCAACCATGAATTTGGTGGGAATAATTTTTGTACTAATAGCAGTTGGTCGTTTTTCAGAGGCAAAATATGAAGGGTAAGTGTAATCATGAATATGAATCCCCTCGTGTGTATGTGTTAAGTACAGCTAAGCTAAAAAGATTATGTAGTGCAATTGAAATTTGAAAAAGGTGCAAACTTTGTCTTAGATTTGAATACAATACATTAAAGATAGAAAGCCCCTTGACATGCTTCCGGTCGATTTGCGATCCGATTAGGGAATAACGTTAAACAATGACAAATCATCATACGTACTAAATTTCTAAACAGTCATATTGTGATAGAGAAACAGAGATGGTGATATAATTGTTTTTTGTGATTGTGAATTTGTAGCCAGAATGTAGAAAGACCTTTTTCAAATAATCCACTTGAAAGAAGACTCCGATTTTATCTTAAAATACTTTGAAAAAAAAGGTTTAGAGTTCCATCTAACAAATTTCTGACTTACTTAATTTTATCTCTCAAGTATTTCATCTACTGCTGTAAATTTCAAAACATAAAACCAACCTTCAATTCTTTTAAGGCATATATGGGAAAACAAAAGGAAATTGAGTATTATCTGGCTATAAAGAAAGAAAAACTCCATATCCATTTTTAGAATTGAAATGTGACTTGTAAAGCATTTTGAATCGTTTATAAATGTCCATTATTGTAAATTGTATAAATGTCAAGTTTAAAAACTCCCCACCACAGCTTTTATTATTATTATAGGCACCAGTACTGCCATTATTACTATTATAATGTTATTGATATGTTTTGTTTTGTAGTATTGTAATTAATGTTATTGATTTTGTTTATTTGTATGTTATTCTGCTGATCATGAAATCAATAAAACATTAAATTATTAAAAAACATAAACGGTCAAATGAATTTTGAATTGATCACTGTTCCGAGTGCTATGCCTCGTAAGGTATTCAGTTCATTGAATATCTAACTAAAATCATATCAATATCACATAACTACAAGACCAATGCGACCGATAAAGACTTGTATTTTTCTATTTTATGACTATCAAGATGATAGACAAAATAAAACAAAAGCAGTCACCTGATTGACACAAACCTGAAAAATAACGACATGAAGCATTTGCCAATGGCTGACTTACGCCTAAAATAATTGAAATTCCGATGAGAGACATTGGCTGATGTCCTTGTCCCGGCAAAGAGGGGGGGGGGGGGCGATTGCTGTACAAAACTGGAAATGAATAGGGTGGGACATGACCCCCCGCATCCCCGGATTGCCCCAAAGAGACGAAAGGGTTTGGGGGGTTAAAGTTGACGTCATGTTTTTCTCTAAGTAAAAGATTAGCATTACATTATGGCACATCCCTCTTTTTCAATACTATTATTTCTTGTATCTCAATTTCTCCTATGTTTATCCTCTTCTTGATTTAAAAAAAAATCATACGGGGCGGTAAAACCTTACCCATTGGCGCCCATCCTCTCATCACAGTGGTACTCATAATAACCATTACCCCTGTTTCATTTTAAGACATCAAGTATGGCGTATAATACCAGCGACCTATCAACATGTTGAATGGCTCGGTGAACTTGAACGGACAAGGGGAGAAGAGGTAAGAATTTTCGAAGGGGGTATACTCCAGGCTGATAATAGTAACATTTGAATAAATAGAGTAAAGTTATACATTCTCTTGAAGACGACAAGAACATGCTTATCGGAATGTCGAGTTTGAGTGGTCCTTTTTCACTCTAAAAATACTTAGTAAAATTTTACCAAATATTGGATAGAAAGGGAACATGCATGTTTGCTGGGTATTTTTTTAAACTCCATATTGGGCAAAATGCATGTTTTAAGGGTAAATTTTAACGCAACATTTAGTAAAATTTACAAAATATTTGGTATCTTTTTAGCCAACCAACATGCATGTTCCCATTTTACTCAATATTGGGTAAACCTTTTTTTAGAGTGTAAAGACCAACAAATGTCCTAAATAAAATACACGTTTTACCGTGAAACATCTACACTCTCTCCTTCGCCAACAGAAGTTACAAGATTATACAAGTAAAACGATGAAAATTTCGTCAAAATCTGAACAATAACGAATTCATTGAACAAATATTTTGGGAAATGGGATTTGTCATCATGAATATGCAATATGTAATACCGATGGCGTCATGTCCACCCCCTTTCCTAACTTTCTTTATTACAATTCATAATTATTTCATATTTATCAAATGCGTGTAAAATATGTCTTCTTTTTAACCAAATAAGTTTCAGAAATAATATTACAAATCAAAGCAGTATTCAATCCTATTTATCCATTCTTGGAGGAAAAACTTCAATGAATGCAATTTCAAGTAGTATGAAAAATGAAGATATGACATCTACAGCTCGTCCATTGTATACTTTTTGCAAAATCGAGTTTCTGCATTTTATTCATAAATCAATAATGAATTAGCATCTTCATAATATCAATGGTATAAATTTATATATTTGAAATGTAACAATTGAAGAGATAAATAATGCTGACAAATACTGATAGTTATAGTATATATATAAAGCATGAAAACATTCTCGGAGTTTTTTCACTCATACAGTGGGAAACTATAAAATGTCACATTTTTATTATTTTAGATCCATTTTGGAAGAAAATTTTCAATATTTGTTTATCTGATTTATCTAATCTGTTAAAAATACTTTAACCTGGAGGACTCCTTTAATTAAGTGTAATCATATTTATGGATAGTCACTAGTCTGAAACTTTAGTGGAGTACACTCCCACCTGGAGAGGATATTCCAACATATCAAGAGTGGCGATATTTTAAAAAAAATCTCGCACCTTTCTTTCATTATTATCAAGACAATCATCACATCAGAATGAGGAAGGAAACGAACAATGAAAAAATAACATGAAAATTAGTGTAAACAGTAAAGTTTAGTACAGTTTGTTGTTGCCAAACGCTATAAGTCTTGTGAAGACAAATCCCATTGTGATATAAGATTTTTTTAAATAAGCCGAGAACTAATATAATTCAATCAACAACATAATAATGAATTATTGTGCTTTGTGTCCACATACAAACTCGAAGACAAACAGGTCGGGACGAGAAGTAGAAAATGGAAGAAGAGAACGGGAGATTTGGAAGTGAATAGGAGCAAGAAAAGTAACACTCTATGAGATCTCCACTAAACTTCTTTATGAAAATGAATTTTAAAATAATTTATAAATAAACAAGATTTTCATGCTCCAATCTGCATTTTAGAATATCAATTAGTTATTCACTTGAAATTACCGAATGAAAAAACAATAAAGAATGTTGATGTTTTTTAAGAGATTGTTTAAATATATGTATATTTTCTTTAAATTGAAAAACAATTATGAAGATAATATCTACAAGTAATTATTGTTAGGTGTAATACGACTGTGTATGAGTCGAATTGAACCATGGCCCTTGGGAGCGGGGTGAAAATTGAAAAATATAGGCAAAATGACCTATATTTTGTAGTGAAAACCCTTTTTTTTTGCCTAACAAGTTTCTGAGGACCAAAATAACCTTCATTTTGTAGTGAAAGCCTTTTTTGTCAAATTTACATCGGCAACCCAGTAAAAATTCGTTCCATTAAAGGACCATGAATTGAACCCCATGCAGATTAACCTGCTTTCTTCAATAATTTACAAGCATGAGAACCTCTCCAGCTGACTACATCCCAGTATAGACGCTCGTTTTTATCTTGTTTGCACGACATTGTTTGATTTGATAAGATCTAAAGATTGCATATTCTGGCTCCCTCGACAGGACTAGTCCGCAAAATATAAATTACTAATTCCGTTTTATTTTTCTTTTGGCAATATGCAGTTTGACTTTTGGACTCCCGTTCTTAAAAGAGTAAACCACCCTGTCGATATAATGGTACGACCCGATCTCCAGAGCCTTCTGCGCACGCTCCTGCAGCACAGAGGGCTGGGCTTCCACGTCATGATAGATGACGTAGGCAAACTTGTGTCCAGTCAGATGTCAGAACTATCAGAACGGCGGGAAAATGGGCGATTGAGTGGGACTGCACTGAGTGGCTTCGATTATAATGTTTATCATACGTATGAAGAGGTACTTGATATCTTTGAATCAATAACGAAAATAAACCTCTCTGAAATTGGAAAGTGAAAAAGTTCATCTAAAGAGTAAATGTAGGAAAGTTTCCATTGAATTTGATGAGGATTTATGCCATCATCGTTTCAAATTTACACTGAAATCAGTCTCGTATAAGAGGATTAGTGATGGAGAAAGAAGGAGGAGAAGTGGGTGGTGGAGGGAGTATTTCCATAATTTTTAAACGACGGTTTTGTTGCTCTTACTAAACAAGAAATTAAACTACACGTTTGTTTTTCTCGACACGTGTATCATGAGTGTACAAGCACCAGAAATTTTCTTAATAGTTGATTTTTTTTATCCCTAAAACTCACTTGGGTGGTTCTAAATCTACCAAACGATGATGATGATGATGATAATAATAATAATAATATTAACAATACTAATAATAACAACAAGAATAGTCATAATAATAATGAAATAATAATATTTCTTTTATTACAAAACAAGAAGTGAACCGCACGTTTTTATTTCTCTAAACGAGCATATCATGAATATCAAGCACCAGAAAAGATCTTTATTGATTTTTATTTCTCACAGATTATGCAGTGGGTAGATGACATAGCTACTGAATACAGTCATATTGTCGAATCGTTCTTACTCGGGTATTCATCTGAAGGACGACCCATTAAAGGAATAAAGGTATGCAGATTCTTAACTTGACACAACCGATCTTTTTTATTATTTCAAATGAGGGGGTGTATAAGCATGAAAGTGATTTGTTACGTAGCAAAAATAAAATAAAAATATTTGTTCAAGCAATCCACATTCGGTAGAGTGAATAATAACAACAATTATTATTTAAAAAGTCAGATTCAACCAAAGTTCGAAATATGTAGTCATAACAAATATGGAACGCGAGAAGGGAAACACTGAATTAATTAATACTTAATACTTTCAATTAATCACCGCTGGTTATTATTTTCTCAATTTGATCACAGATACTTTCGATTTGATCACCGTCGCTATTGATTTCATGGCTGAATATGGTATATTTCTATCTTTCATCAAATATATTCCTGCCACGATCAACTCGCTTCTCCATGTCTCACGGTTGCGGCATGTTGCCCTTTCCACGTTCTATAATCTAATAGCATTTAATAGCATTTTTAAAAAACCTACCATTCCTATTAAAGGACAAGTCCACCCCAGCAAAAAGTTGATTTGAATAAAAGGAGAAAAATCCAACAAACAAAACACTGAAAATTTCATCAAAATCGGATGTTAAGAAAGTTATGACATTTTAAATTTTCGCTTAATTTCACAAAAAAGTTATATGCACATCCTGGTCGGTATGCAAATTGGCAGACGGATGGCGTCAGTCACACACTAATTCTTTTGTATTTTATCATATGATATATGAAAATTTCTCATTTTCTCCTCCTTGTCAAGTGAAACAAGTTTTATTTCTCCCTGAACATGTGGAATTACCATTATTTTAACAGTTTATGGTTAAGTTAAGTTGGTCCTTATTGTCAAATCTGTAAAAAGTTGAAATAATGTATAATTCAAACAATAAAAAACAAAAGAAATAGTGAGTGATGGACATCATCGATTCTCTCATTTGCGTATCGCAGAGTTGTGCATTTAACTGTTTTGTGAAAAATAAGCGAAACTTAAAAATGTCATAACTTTCTTATTTTACATCCGATTTCGATGAAATTTGCAGCGTTATGTTTATTTGATTTTTCTCTATCGATTTAAATCAACAATTTTCTGGGGTGGACTAGGCATTTAAGCTTGTTGGACAAATTTTTCGTTTTAATAGGCAAAATATGATTTTTGTTCTATTTGGACGTAATTGGTATATTAAATTCTAGGAGAGCGAAGAAAATTAAACTTTGCAAATAATGGAATGAAGGTTGACTCCTGTTAATGTAGCTGAGAAAAGAATATATGCCTATTCCATGTAGTTAATTTCATTTTGTGTTTCAGATCCGGGGAACTGGGAGCCATGATGCAAATCCTCGCGCTGTCTGGTTTGAAGGTGGTATTCATGCTCGTGAGTGGGTCTCACCGGCTACTGTTATGGGATTCACTCAGAAGGTAAAGAGAGAGAGCGAGTTTGTGTGCAAGAGAGAGAGGGGGGATTAGGAGGAGGGAGCAATCATAATTATAATTATTTGATATCATTATTATTTTTATAATTATCATTATTATTATTGTCATTATTACTATCATTAATGTTTGTTGTTGTTGTTGTCATTATTAATTTAATAATAATTTTATTATGATCATCATTATCATTATTGTCATAATCATTATCATTATAATCAGCATTATCATCATCATCATCATCATCACCTGTCCATCATCATCGTCATCATCATCATCACCATCACTACTAAACCTTTAATATAATAGCATCCATTAATTTTTACTAGACATTGTTAATTCATGACCCTCTCTTTTCTTGACTATTTTTTCTCTTTTTCTAGCTTCTTGATGAATACGACAATGGTGATAACCTCGTGGTCGAAATGTTCGACAACCTAGACTGGTACATCATCCCATCTCTGAATGTAGACGGCTATAGCTACACATGGTCATCGGTATGAAATATAATTTTATAATCTATATCATTTTACGCGTATATGGTGTTAAAATAACGATTAATTATTCATTTTTCCCCCAACAATGCCCCAAGGGTAACACACCGTAAATATTAGGTAAAACTTCAACTTGCACGAGGGTAATTATGTGTCCAACCAATCTTGGGCAGTATTTTACCCAATGCGGGAAGCATATTATCCAGTAAGGTTAAAAAATAAGCAGCAATTACTTTAGAACGAGCAAAATTTTCACCGCGCTGTATAAATTAAAATGCCCAAAACAAATGCGCAATGTTGGTTGGACGCGTAGATCCCCTCATGGAGCATTTTTACCCAATATTTTTTAGACTGTATGGGATAGCTTGAAACCAGGTCACTAAGAGCACTTTGGTGGTCTAGTGGTTAGGACACTGGTCTAGTAATCCAGAGGTCCTGTGAATTTTTTCACAGGCATACTTCGCAAAGCAGTTGCGTGAGTTATACCCTTGTGGTATTGTTGAAGAAAAAAAAATAAATATCTTGACACTTTTTTATCACCCAACAATTTTATTAATCAACGATCAATCGTATTGGTGCAATTTTCTACCTCACTTTTCAACACTTTTCCAAGCTGCTTTTAAAAGGCAAAAAGCTTTATTAACATGTTCACCTAAAATAATAACATCACGTGAACAACTCATAATAGAAACAATATGAATAAATATAAATATACGATAGTGTAGGATTCACATGCTAATTTTGACAAAGTATTCTTTACATTTCGTGTCCTTCATTGTCTGTTCATTGTCTTACAAATTGAAAAATCATGAATCAGTGCATTATTTAGTTGAGACTTAAATAGTCTTTCAAGTTGTATGTTCTATTCAGCCATCTATTTGATGATACTCTACTTTTTCTATGCACTGTTCATTATTCTATTATATTTTTTCTTAAAAATTGTCTCATTATGTTAATTTTTTCAGGATCGAATGTGGCGTAAGACCCGCTCACTGAACGCCGAATCACCATGCATTGGTACAGACCCAAATAGAAACTGGCCGTACGAATGGGGAGGTATATCTATGAGTTTTAACTAAAATAACACAAAGCTTAGCATTGATTGTAAAACATTTTTTTCTATGATTGATTGTTTTGGCTACAAAAATTTACAACGAACTGTGTTACGGTACCCAGCTTATATTTTGTGAACAAACATAATAGTAATAGAAATTTGCCACACGCGCCATTTTGTGCTCCTCAATATTCTTCCGCTCATTTCGCCACTATGAACGTTTTTCGCGTGTGCCGACAGAACAAATTAAAAAAAAAAGATCTTGTATTCTTTTCATAGAGCGTTAAGGAGGGGGGGGGTGACATTAATCAGTCAGTTATGTCGATTGCAGAGGCTATTTTCTTGTAATCTAAAATGTTACAGGAAGCAAACCTTGCCTTTCAGCATCATTATAAAAAACACCGTTTCTCAAGACCCATCAGTAATTTATTTCATTTATTTTTTATTATTCCAACTAATTGCAAAAAAATGATGTCTTTACGAAGGTGTCGGGGCCAGCACTTGGGAATGTTCAGATACCTATCGAGGCGCAAGACCCGTCTCCGAGATCGAAGTTTCCAACGCCATCGATTTCATGAGAAAGAAGAAAGCTGACGGGCAGGACTTCATCGTGTTCATTGACTTCCACAGCTACTCACAGGTGATCATCGCACCGTGGTCGTACCTAGACTCCGATCCTCGCACCGAAGACTATAATGACCAGGTGAGTTACAAAGTGTTAACTGGAGGATATGAAGTCCGGTGTTGACCATTTGGTGTTGGTATTGGTGTTGGGCCGATGATTACATCAGCACAGCACCAAACTTAGCATAAAGTTGTTCCTGGGAAAGTCTCACGAGGTGTTGAGCTATTGTGTTTAACTAACGTTAGGTTGTACATGTTGTATGGGAAGGCAATCAGAATTGTGCTCTCAACATTAACACCAGTACCTATATACACTAAACTTGGAATCACTGAATGTATAGTTGATACTGGATGTTTTAAAATGAATGGAAAAATTGAAAGTCTCAATCAGATGTTTAGGATCTTGGGGACTGTGAGTTTCACAAAACTGTTCGGTGTAATACGAACGATTTTATGAGCGACTTAGATACGGTAAACAAGAATAATCTTTGCATTTCCATAATTACATAAATTAGACAAGACGAATTCTTGTTCACGGACTGCCTGCCGTAGCTATATGGTAAGCAGTATTGTGGTGAAAACTTATCGTTTTGTGAAAATGCAAACATAATTATAAAAGCTAAGCAAAGAGTATTTTCCCTTTCCTGGCTCACCTTTCTTTATTCAGATTTATCTGAACTTTCTAGAAATGTGATTTTCTCTCAGAAACTTATATGCTTTTTCCCCCAAATAAAGTGTTCGTACAATTTAAAGAAACTCGTATTCAACTTATGATATTCATTATTCACCCATCGTTTGCATCGAATGAAAAAAGGACAATCTAAGCTTTACAAATACGTACTTTTATTTATCTTAATTGTTATTATGTTATTATACGTTTTGATATTCTATATTTTTGTTTTATTTTATGGGGTGCACTGTATAAGATTTTAGGCTTCAAATAAAATCATCAAGCCTCGGCACCATGCAATCATAATGACATTCTTATGTAACCTCACTTCTTACCATCTGTATCCTCTCTTCATATAGAATTTGTAGTAAGGCTAATCACCACCTTAATCATGTTAATGTATATTATAATCAATGTGATTAGTTTGAAACTACCTTAATAATGGGGAATTTCACGGCAACAGCATCAAGTTTGTCTTAATAAAAACAGAAAATGCGAGAAACATATTAATGTAGCTCTGGTAAAATCGATGGAATCGGAGTTATGGATGTTTAACGTTTTCATATAATGTCAATGCGAGCAGTTCCTCAATATGTCATGTGATACGCATTCCGTATCATTCCACTTTCTAAGGAAGTTGAAAATTATACTGTGCACGTTATTAGACACATTATTACAGTACACACTGTTATGAGAAAAATTATTCATCGTGAACTATTAAAATATAGGAATTTCTAGTATGCTAAAAACAAACTTAAAATTGATAATGGATTTCGTCAAACATTGATCAATATGTTTGTATTATCTTATGCTTATATCAAACGGACTTGATGTCTTGGACATCCCTTTTAAGGCTTTATGAGTAGAGTGATGTTAACTAAGTTTAAGATTTGGTTTTTTTTCTTCTCACCATCCATAATAGATGGCGTTGGCTTTAGAGATGCAGTCGGCCATCAAAGATACACATGATGTTGTATACAATTACGGGGCCGGGGCAGAAATTTTGTGTGAGATATTTTAAATATTCTTTCTCGTTTGCCTCTTTTCTCTCTTTTTTAATCCCCCCCCCCCCTCTTTGTTGACAGTATTTCTTTGTTCCTTTTCTTCTTCTTCGCTCTTCTTCTTGTTTTTCTTCTCCTTTTCCCCCATTCTTCTACTTCTTTTTCTTTCCATCTTTATTATTTTCCTTCTCCCTCTTTGTCATCCTCCTACTCCTCGTATTAAGATGCATAACGATAAAGGGGTGTGCTTAATAAAACCTTGATTATTTACTTGGCAAATTATAATTTTTATGTTTTTCAACCAATTTAAGGCAAATCAAGCATTGCTTGCCAACCATGTCAATGTAATTGTGTATTTTTGAATGTACATGTACGTCTCAACGGCAAGTTGCGAAGTTCGCGAAATATAAATACACCCTCACGAAAATAACAGTTTATTGTGACACCCTTCCTCCTCCTAATACATATTCTTTTTTTTTTTGTTCAATTTTGTACACAGTCATGTAATGATTGACGCCCCTCTCTGCCAGGGGCGGATCCAGGATTTTCCAAGAGGGGGGGGGGGGCACATTTTCCCGAAGAAAAATTTGACAAGCAAAACAAAAAAAAAGGTCTTCACTTTCAAAGGGGGGGGGGGGCGCGCACTTCTGTTTTAACAGCATTTTTACATTACAAATTTCAATTGTGCCTCTCAAGGGGGGGGGGGGGGGCGGGCCACGGGGCCCCCTGGATCCGTCAGTGCTTTGGTGTACACCCCCTTTGAAAATAAGGATACAACTCTTGCCGTTTAAAAGTGAAGATACTGTTTAACTACATATATATATTATCTTTGCCATCCCTAAAGAAGTAAATAGATGATAATTGAAAAAATATAAATTGAATAAAGAAATAACAAAAACATTTTTTTAAATATTAAATCTCAACCCGCCCCTGTCTCGAGTCACTTTGTTTAATTTCAGACTCTTACAGTGACAAATTCTTTTCTTTCAGATGCCTGTTCTGGTGTGACCAGCGACTGGGGTTATGGCACCTATTCCCAACACGGGGGCAACACTGATGGTGGACTGGGGGCCAAGTATTCCTACACAGTAGAGTTGCGCGATGAAGGCCAGCACGGATTTCTTCTCCCTGAGGATCAAATACAACCAAGCTACGAAGAGATGCACGCTGCCGTGCGCGCTCTCGGGGCCCATGTCCTGAACGAGATGAGTGCTACCGTTCAATAATCAACCTTGATAAACACCTTTCACCTAAGAGCTTATTATCTATAACATCGCTAATTTAATGATTTATCATTTATTCAAAAGTCAAGCGGGCAATGGTTACTTCAAAGTTTTACAGATCTTTGTCTTGATCTTAATGAATTATCTGATTAATGATTTTTGAGATTGAACTCACGCGATTCGTGATAGAAAAATACTGGATACCTATAAAATATTCATATAGGGTCCTAAACTACACTCTAAAAACAAATCAGTCAAATGACTGGTTAATAGGGTCAGCTGGGAGCAACTGTTATTCTAGTCATATTTGACTATTTTCTAGTCACATTTTACTAGAATAGAGTTATTTCTGACTAAAATATATGTCAGAAATGTGATTATCAGTGATTGCCATATCAGTTGCTCCCAACTGACTACTGGTCTAGTCAATTTGACTGATCTGTTTTAAGAGTGTACTTTTAATGAATAAAAATATTAATCAGACTTTCTGGGTTGGGAATATTCCCTTTCCACTCCAACAACGGAAATATCATGAAGAAAAAAAATCAAACTATACAAGAAGGTTGGGGGTTTAATTCCCGGTTTGTTACACTGTTTTTTGGTAAGACATGGATGGCAAGAAATCATTTTTGAAATACTTATAAACATCTTATTGACAGGTTAGCCAAAATGGGGGTAATAGGGTTGATATTGAATCTTGTGAGGAATTCGCATATGGCCCCTGTTATTACTTTTTAATTGTTGTGAAATTACAGACAGGTATTGCAGAAGGTACAATTAACAAGGCACCCCCTCCTCGTATCGTATATTAATTTCGGGAAATTATCGATAGTCAATTTATCGACAATACCATGGAGATCATATACATGAAACCAGATGCCTATAGGTGCAACATCTTTGCTTATAACCCCATAAATACGCGTGTAAAAAAACAAATATAATGATAATTAAATTAGGGGGACTCTTATTAATCTAATGAAAACGTTTAGTGTCGAAATCTCATTAATCACATGAAACGGTGAAATAACCCTAATTCTGCCACTATAATTCGAAAAGTAAAGTGATATTTCTTCTCCATTTTGGGCAAAGGATGGACAGCGATTGCCCTTCCTAGAATCAGTGTTAGATTGCTAAACATAATGCATATACTTTGTCAATCAGCTTTATCAAATCTTTGATATGAGTTGCTTTCTGGTTGTAATTAGGCATGTGAGACCTATAGAAAGCACATTGCCGATTAGGATGGCGGTTCATGGCAGTTTGTCACCGAAGATAGATGCGATCATACCCCCTTTAAATTATAATATAGTTAGATCAATTCACGTTTAGTGGGTTTCATAGTTTCGCAATTTCTTTTGAATTGCGCTTGCTTGAAAGACAAGCCTACCCCCAACAAAAATTGATTTAAATAATAAGAGAAAATCACAACAAGCATAACACTGACAATTTCATCAAAATCGGATGTAAATAAGAAAGTTATTACATTTTAATGTTTTAAAGTCGCTTTATTTCACAACACATTTATACGCACATCCCGATCGGTATGCAAATGACGTAATCCACTCACAATTTCTTTTGTATTTTATTATAGAAATGTTCCACTTTTCTCCTCATTGTCAAGTAAAACAACGATTAATTCCTCCCTAAACATGTGGAATTCAGTCAAGTTGGTCTTTATTGTCCAATCTGCAAAAAAAATGAAATATTGTATAATTCAAACAATAAAAAAAGAAATAGTGAGTGAGGAACATCATCGTCTGTCTCATTTGCATGTCACTGAGTTGTGCATATCACCATGATCACTGTTTTGTGAAAAATAAGCGAAACTTTAAAATGTCATAACTATCTTATTTTACATCCGATTTTGATGAAATTGTCAGTGTTATACTAGTTTGATTTTTCTCTATTTATTCAAATCAACATTTTTCTGGGGAGGACTTGACCTTTAATTAACAAAGCAGTACGCGCCTTCAACAAATCGCCCTAATTCTGTAATTACTTGAAGGGCCCAGATTGGGGAAAAACAACCGTGAACAGCATTTAAACCGGCGATGTCTGGTCGTCTCTTTTAAAGAGAGATCATGTGTGAGTCACGCTAAGACACAATAAATAAAGAATTGAACTGTTAAACGGAAAAAATTAGAATAGATATAAGTATGACTTTTTTGAAAAGGAGAATAAAGACAGCGTGTGGTGGCGTTCAGTGCATAAAAAAATGAGTGGGAGGATATGAAAGAGACGGTGGGGAGAGCTAGGAAGGGTGTGTGTGTGTGTGTAAAACAGGGAATGAGAGATCGAGGGAAAGAGAGGGGGAGTGTGTGTGAGAGGAGGGGAGAAGGGGAAAGAAATGGACGTAGGCCTATTTCGGTTCCATGACATTTGCTCCGACGAATATTGCTCCGCTATAAATTCCACACATTAATCGAATGATGAAATAATTCAACCGTGGATTTACCACTATACCCTACCCTAAACCTAACGTAAACTCCTTTTTCAACCCAAACCTTAAAGCCCAGAGCATAGTTGCAGGAGCAAGTGTCCCGTCGCTGTATTTTTCATTAGACACGATTTCAGCGGATATTTACGTTGATTCGCCTTTACGAGTCCTGGCGGAGCAACCAAAAGGCATTCGTCCAAGTGCCCCCCGCCCCCTCCTCTGGAAGAATCAAATGGGAAAAAAATAGAAACGGGTAAAAGAGAAAGGGAAAGGGGGAAGAAAGAAAGAAATGGAAAAGGAAGAAAAAGAGAAAAGAAAAAAAATGAAAGGAAAAGGGTGATTTATGATATTGTTTGTTTAATATAATGTCAAAATCCGTAGCACCAAATTAGAACTACATTATGCAAAGCCCAAAAAGTTCTCACGCACTTCGTTCGCTCACAACTTTTTGAAAATAAATGTCCATGTTGTGCCCCCCTTCAAAATTGTTGTGTCATTACGTAACTGGCTTGAAGTAATTGTGTTGTGTAAAACTAAATTTGGTTTTAAAAACTGCCATTAATACGGCTGAATCTCGAGAGTTATGGTTATAACTCACCGCCTGGGCGATGAGCGGCGTGTTTTGGGAGTATGTTCATGATCATCGAGAGCCATGCATGCCTCCCTTGGAAATGACCCGCATGCCTGGTTACACTCGATCATGCACAAATCGCCGCCAGTTAAACCGACTGGCTTTTACTGCTATTTAACATATGTCACATTGTTATTTAAATATATCGCTTTTTAGGTCTAGGTCTTAGGTCTATTTGCATGACAAAATGCTCCATACAAATGTCATTCAAATGCCTCGTCATTCAAGATAACGTGTGAATTTCACGAATTTATTTATTACAATCCTTTTAAATCATGAATAATCAAATAAGTCAAGTTATATCATTCGTTCTATATGATGACTATATAATTTTCTCGACATTTCGAACTGTACATAATTATATATACATCATTATGAGAACCATCTTTATATCTCATCACTAACAGGAATATTCAAACTTAACTGTTAAAGAAGTGTGAAATAATTGTTTAAGAAACGAGGCAGACATCCTACTGGTATTCTTTTCAATTTCTCCAGTAGGGTCATGCCTCCGAAGTCGGAGGCGAGATCCAAATAATCCTACCAAAGACAGACTTTCCACTTTCTATTTATTTTCTGATATAATTTTAATCTTCCATCATATTCTTCTGTAGTGAAAGCGTCACTTAGGTCATTTACCGAGTAGACCATCTTGAAATTAAAGTAGAATGATATAAACCTATTAATGAATAAAATCGAACAACCTAAATTATCTCGCCGACATGACTTGTGCTATAATTTTTTTTTAATATAAACAAACCCTTAATATCTCCTTCAGGGTCCTCGAGCACCTGCTTTTATTCTCACTCGTTCGTACTGTATATTGTATACGCTGATAATCAGTAGCGTGAGGATTTTTAAGGGGGGGGGGTCAAGCTGAATGAAATGTTGACAACCCCCCCAAAAAAATAAAAAGGTCATCACCACATATTTTAAATCGTTTCCTACCCTAAAAAAAAATTGACAAGCAAAAAAAAAAGGCTTCACTAAAAATTTTTACGTCGTTTCGGACCTAAACAAAATATGATAAGCAAAAAAAAGGTCTTCAACAAATTTTCAGGTGGGGGTGGGTACAAAAAAAATCGTAGGGACCGCGGGTTGAATACCTGTTGAGAAAAAATATCTGTTGAGAAAAAAAAAGGGGGCAGAAGGGATTTATTTTGGGTTCCATGACATTTTTGCTCCAACGAATATTGCTCCGCTATAAATTCCACACACTAATCGAATAATGAAATTCAACCCTGGATTTACCACTATACCCTACCCTAAACCTAACGTAAACTCCTTTTTCAACCCAAACCCTAACGCCCTGAGAAATAGTTGCAGGAGCAAGTGTCGTGTCACCGTATTTTCATAAAGCCCAGCGCACACTATGCGATCCGATGCGACTCGATTTATTAAAATTTATCGTATTTTGCAATAAATGTGAAAGTTCCGAGAAGTAAAATTATTTTATTTGAAGTTCGGCATAAAAGTAAGAAAAAAAATCATAATTTTGCTTTGTGGTCAGAGTAAAGTCCAAATCGGCTTCAAATCGCAGCCGATGATGACGTCATTACGATTTGAATTTACTTTTATTCCTACAGGGAGGCTCGAACTCGACTGAGTTAAGATTTCAGTAGTCCTACTCACTAGCGTACCTACGGGGGGGGCAGAGGGGGCAGACTGCCCCCCCCCTGACGAGTCACAACCCATGCAACGGACATATCCCTGCCCCCCTGACGAGTCTTGATGACCTTTTTTTTTTTTTTTGCTTGTCAATTTTTTTTCTGGTACGAAATCCTTTATTTGTGGTTGAAGACCTTTTTTTTCTTCTTTGTTTTTTGCTTGTCAAATTTTTAGGCGGACGAGATCCTTTATTTGTGGTTGAAGACTTTTTTTTTTTGCTTGTCAAATTTTGGCGGACGAATTTGCCCCCCCCCCCCTGTGTAAATTCCTAGGTACGCCACTGGTCCTACTACAATTCTGAACTCTGATCGCTAAGATTTTATTGGATGAAATGTTTATATCAATGTTACAAAAAATTCTTTGAAATTCGGATCGCAACAAATCGCATAGTGTGTGCCGGGCTTATAAGACACGAATTCAGCGGATCTTTACGTTGATTCGCCTTTCTTACGAGCCCATTGGCGTAGCAACCGAAGGCATTCGTTCCCCCCACCCCTCCCTGGAAGAATTAGTCGGGAAAATACAAAATAAAAAAACGGGAAAAGAGGAAAAGTAAATTGGAAGAAAGAAATGGAAAAGGAAGAAAAATAGAAAGAAAAACAAATGGAGAAAAAAAAATGAAAGGAAAAGGGTGAATTATGATATTGTTCGTTTAATATAATGTCAAAATCTAGCACCAAATTAGAACTGCATTATACAAAGCCCCAAAAGTTCTCACGCACTTCGTTCGCTCAAAAGTTTTTGAAAACAAATGTCCATGTCGTGCCCCCCTCAATTTTTTTGTGTTATTACGTCACTGAATTAAAGTGATAGTGTTGTGTAAAGCCTTTACCAGTGCAGGGCCGTGTTAAATTTGGTTTTAAAAACTGCCATCTTTAAGGTTTAATATGGCTGAATCTCGAGAGTAATTTATGACTCGCTGCCTGGTCGATGAGCGGCGTGTTTGGGGGGTATTCATTGATCAGATCCATGATCATCGAGAGCCATGCATGCATGCCTCCCTTGGAAATTACCCACATGCCTGGTTACACTCGATCATGCACAAATCGCCGCCAAAAAATGCAGTTTAAACCGACTGACTTTTATTGCTATTTAACTTGTGCCACATTGTTATTTAAATATCTCGCTTTTTAATAAGTCTTAGGTCTATTTGCATTACAAAATGCTCTATACAAATGTCATTAAAATGCCTCATCAGTCAAGATAACGTGTGAATTTCACGAATTTATTTATTACAATCCTTTTAAATCATGAATTATCAAATAAGTCAAGTTATATCATTCGTTCTATATGATGACTATATAATTTTTCTCAACATTTCGAACTGTACATAATTATATATACATCATTATAAGAACCCTCTTTATATCTCATCACTAACAGGAATATTCAAACTTAACTGTTTAAGAAGTGTGAAATAATTGTTTAAGAAACGAGGCAGACGTCCTACTGGTATTCTTTTCAATTTCTCCAGTAGGGTCTTGCCTCCGAAGTCGGAGGCGAGATCCAAATAATCCTACCAAAGACAGACTTTCCACTTTCTATTTATTTTCTGATATAATTTTAATCTTCCATCATATTCTGCATGTAAGATGAAAGCGTCACTTAGGTCATTTACCGAGTAGACCGTCTTGAAATTAAAGTAGAATGATAACCTATTAATGAATAAAATCGAACAACCTAAATTATCTCGCCGACATGTGCTAGAAAAAATGAACTTTTGAATATATACAAACCCTCATATCCCCTTCAGTGTCCTCGAGCACCTGCTTTTATTCTCACTCGTTCGTAGTGTATATTGTATACGCTGATAATCAGTAGCGTGAGGATTTTTGAAGGGGGGGGGGTCAAGCTGAATGAAATGTTGACAACCAAAAAAAAAAAAAAGGGTCTTCACCACAAATTTTAAATCGTTTCCTACCCCAAAAAAAATTGACAAGCAAAAAAAAAGGCTTCACCAACATTTTTTACGTCGTTTCGTACCTCAACAAAATATGATAAGCAAAAAAAAGGTCTTCAACAAATTTTCAGGTGGGGGTGGGTACAAAAAATTTGTAGGGACCGGGGGTTGAATACCTGTTGAGAAAAAATACCTGTTGAGAAAAAAAAAAGGGGAAGAAGGGATGTATTTTGGGTTCCATGACATTTTTGCTCCAACGAATATTGCTCCGCTATAAATTCCACACATTAATCGAATAATGAAATTCAACCCTGGATTTACCACTATACCCTACCCTAAACCATAGCTCTATGCCTAAATCTAACGTAAACTCCTTTTTCAACCCAAACCCTAACGACCGGAGCAATAGTTGCAGGAGCACATGTCGTGTCACCGTATTTTCATAAAGCCCGCGCACACTATACGATCCGATGCGACGCAATTTTTAAAAATTAATCGTATTTTGCAATAAATGTGAAAGTTCCGAAAAGTAAATTTATTTCATTTGAAGTTCGGCATTAAAGTAATAAAAAAAATCATAATTTTGCTTTGTGGTCAGAGTAAAGTCAAAATCGGCTCCAAATCGCAGCCGATGATGACGTCATTACGATTTGGATTTGAATTTACTTTTATTCCTACATGCAGGGAGGCTCGAACTAGACTGAGTTAAGATTTCGGTCGTCCTACTACTATTCTGAACTCTGATCGCTAAGATTTTATTGGATGAAATGTTTATATCAATGTTACAAAAATTTCTTTGAAATTCGGATTGCAACAGATCGCATAGTGTGTGCCGGGCTTATAAGACACGAATTCAGCGGATCTTTATGTTGATTCGCCTTTCTTACGAGCACATTGGCGTAGCAACCGAAGGCATTCGTTCCCCCCACCCCTCCCTGGAAGAATTAGTCGGGGAAAAAAATAAAAAAACGGGAAAAGAGGAAAAGTAAATTGGAAGAAAGAAATGGAAAAGGAAGAAAAAGAGAAAAGAAAAACAAATGGAGAAAAAAAATGAAAGGAAAAGGGTGAATTATGATAGTGTGTGCCGGGCTTATAAGACACGAATTCAGCGGATCTTTATGTTGATTCGCCTTTCTTACGAGCCCATTGGCGTAGCAACCGAAGGCATTCGTTCCCCCCACCCCTCCCTGGAAGAATTAGTCGGGAAAAAAAAATAAAAAAACGGGAAAAGAGGAAAAGTAAATTGGAAGAAAGAAATGGAAAAGGAAGAAAAAGAGAAAAGAAAAAACAAATGGAGAAAAAAAATGAAAGGAAAAGGGTGAATTATGATATTGTTCGTTTAATATAATGTCAAAATCTAGCACCAAATTAGAACTGCATTATACAAAGCCCCAAAAGTTCTCACGCACTTCGTTCGCTCAAAACTTTTTGAAAATAAATGTCCATGTCGTGCCCCCCTCAAATTTTTGTGTTATTACGTCACTGAATTAAAGTGATAGTGTTGTGTAAAACCTTTACCAGTGCAGGGCCGTGCTAAATTTGGTTTTAAAAACTGCCATCTTTAACGTGATTGGTTAAAATTGGTTTGACTTTTAAAAAATCTGAGCTAGAAGGTCACACTTGTCACCTGTGTCTGTGATATGTTACAAAAATGAAGACCAGAAAAAATTGCGTTCGAAAATAATTATTTAGTACTTCAAAAATTGAAATATAAAGTGACCGAAAACACCTTCTTAATTTCCGCATACATTCGTAATTCCGAAGCTTCGTAATTCCGAAGGTTCGGTTATTCCGAAGGTTCGTATTTCCGAAGGTTCGTAATTCCGAATGTTCGTCAATCCGAAAACGAAATAAGGTTCGTAATTCCGAAGGTTCGTTAATCCGAAAACCAAATAAGGTTCGTAATTCCGAAGGTTCGTTAATCCGAAAACGAAATAAGGCTCGTAATTCCGAAGCTTCGTTAGTCCGAAAACGAAATAAGGTTCGTTAATCCGAAAATTAAATAAGGTTCGTATTTCTGAAAATGAAAATTATTCATTTTGGTAACAAACACGGTGTTGTCATTACAAGATAAAACGATATTATGCAATGATAGTAATAACGATCGATGATACATGCGTGTGTTGTGGCCAAAAGCATGTATTTCATTAAGAATAGGCGCCCGGATCTGCCTTTAGCAAATGGTTTAAGGATGCAGGGGATTAAGTTTGTTGGTCGCGTGCGAGTAACCTCCAGATAATAGGATTTGTATTGGAGGGGATGTCATTTTTAATAACAGCTTCTGCTGGTAATAAAAATAAAAATAATACTAATAATGATCCTTGTGAGATTTGAAAGCGCGAATCGCAAGCTCAAACTAGTAGACATTTCATGTAACAAAACTTGAACTTAAACATTCTGAGCATTTTTTGTAATCGTGAGAAAGATGTGTATCTTACTAAAGAATTAACGCGAGCGCGAAGTGCGAGCTGTAATTTGTTTATATACTGACCTGGGGCCCGTTGCATAAAACTTTTTACCTGAGAAAACTCAGATTGTTTTTACCGGATTTTTCCCCTGTGCTAAAGTCAATGGCGGAAATCAGACTAACCTTAGTTTTCAGTTTTTACCAGAGTTTTCTCAGGTAGAAAGTTTTATGCAACAGGCTTTAGAAAGTAACATTTTAAGGACTGCATTTAGTGACTCATGAATAGTATATCTCACGAACTAAATAATGAGAGCGCAAACCGCAAGCTTAAAATTTGTGATATTCCAACCTGAAAACTTGACATTTTATACATTTTTTTTTAACCAGGAATAGAATGAGTTCCTCAATAAACAATACTTGATGCGAGTGAGAAACGTGAGCCAAATTTTTCCGATTTTCCAACCTGAAAACTGGACATTCTAAGCATTATTGTACAAAAATAATTGATGCAAGTGCTAATAAGCGCGAGCCCAAAAGGGTATTCCATTTTGAAAAAGGTCACTTTTTTCCGACGGGATTTTTTTGGGCAAGTATCCACCCCCCCCCTGTCCCCGGTTCCGCCACCCCTGAGTGAAGCAAGCAAGATTTTGGAGCATGGGCGATTTAGCTCTAGCAACTTAAACTCCTTTTGTAATCATGAATAGGGTGAGCATCTAAACAAAACAATTAATGCGAATGCAAAGCGTTTTAAATATTTGAATATATATATATATAGGCAGATAGGCAGAGTGGCCGACTGACAAGAAAAGTGGATATTTCAAAGATTATTACTTGGAGTTCAGGAATGGGATATACATCTCTCTAATCAAATGATGGGAGCTCGTAGCGCAAGCTAAACATTTATTCCATATTCAGTACTTTTGTAATCATGAAAAGAATGCGTAATCGCGTATCTCGCTGAAAGCTACAAAAATCGAATCGTGAGCACAATAATATGTTTAAATTGACTAGAAAATGGCCATCATGAAATTTCAAAAAAAAAAAAAAAAGAAGCTCGCTCCTCATCAGTTTTTTATTTGGTGTAAGGTATTCGTCCAGTTCTTGGTAACAAAACATGCATAGAATGTCCACTTTTAAGGTTTGAATATCACACATTTTTGGTTCGCGTTTTGCGCTCGCACTAATTATTGCTCATTAAGGAAGTCATTCTGATCCTGGTGAAATAAAATTCCTAGAATGTCCATTTTCATGGATAGAATATCACAGATTTTCAGCTCGAGCTTCGCGCTTGCATTAATCGATTGGTGAGATATGTAGGCCTAGCACATATCCCATTCATGAGTCACCAAATGCAAAAGGTTCCTCTCCTGGTCAGTATATGAAAAATTTCAGCTCGCGCTTCGCGCTCGCGTTTGATTCTTTAGTTAAATTCACATCCTTTTTTCATGATTACGAAATAAAATCGGAACGTTTACTTTTTATGTGGGGCGTTTTGGCCCAGTGGATAAGACTTCTGACTTTAAGGCAGAGGGTCGTAGGTCCGAATCCAAGTCATGGCATTATTTCCTTCAGCAAGAAATTTATTCACACTGTGCTTCACTCAACCCAGGTGAGGTGAATGGGTACCCGGTAGAAATTCGTTAATGCCTTCCTTTGGGCGCCTAGGCAGCCCAGCTATCCGTGATAATAATAGCTGGGAGAACAGTTTTCAGAACTGAAGTGGCTTCCCTGGATATCCATATCATTATTATCATTATTATCATTTTAGGCCTACATGAAATTTCCAAAAGTTTGAGCACGTGATCCGCTAGCAACATCTCACAAGGATGCCCTTTTAACAGTAATTGACCAAAAATGTGAATTTTACATCTTCAGATTTGATTTTCCCCCCAAACCGCTTGCTCGCTACGCTCGCAGAAATGAAACGTAAATATATAACTTATCAATCAGAGATCACTTTAAAAAATTTGCTCAACTTAATTACTACAAAACACACAACCTCTTTACACAGATGATAATCTTATGGCGAAAATATCAGTTTGCACCAAAATGCCTCTATTGGCCCCTTTTTTGGCTATGCCCCCCCCCAAAAAAAAAGAGGAAAATACGTTCCGCCGCCACTGGTTTAAAAACACGCATCGTCTTTATGGCTAACTGCTAAAAGTTCTTAAAGTGTCCCCTTTAGATCAGGTCAGAGCTTATATTTAAAATTTCTGTTCGCGCTTCTTGCGAGCAGTTATTATCTAGTTACATAGGCATCTCGTTTTGAAGATCACAAACATATTGCCCATCATATTAAAAAAATATAGCTCGCGCCCGCATTATTCAAAAAGGGTGGTTTATCATGTTATTACATATTTACTTTATTTTATAAGTATAAAGCTAATTATTGACTGTTAGGACTACCCTTTCAAAGAAACAAACAAAAATCAACTTTAAGCTGCCGATCGAGGAAAATATGGCTGAAAAAAAAATTTGCCCCCCCCCCCCTATTTGACAAAAGTTGGATCCGCTGGGAGGGAGGCAGGGGCACTTGCACCCCAAAAATGAAATAAAAAACAGGGAAATGCATATTTTTCCAAAATGGGAAAGTTCCTTTTTCAAAAATAAATATGCTGTTTTTCATGTTTTTCGAAATAAAATACTCTTTTAAAAGTATACAAGTTAAGTTTTCAGGCTGGAATATTGCAAATTTTCAGCTTGCGCTTCGCACTCTCAATTATTCGATTGGAGAAATTATGTATCATAAAGAGGTCACTAAATGCTTTCTTTAACAGGTTCCTTTTCTGGTCAGTATGTTTAAGCTCGCGTTTTGCGCTCGTGTTAATTCTTTTGTTAGATGCACATCTTTTTAATGACAGCAGAAATCTGCTCGGATTTTTAAAAACTTATTTTCATTTTTTATTGAAATTCCCTTAAGTTTTAGCTTGTGATTTACGCTCGCAACACCTCGCAATAATGCCATTTTAAGAATAATAATGCCCCTAAACGACTTTTACAACTTCACCTTTAAATTTTTTTATACCAAGCCGCTCGCTCATTATACTCTCTCCCGAAAAATAAACCCTAAATATACATTTTGCCATAATAAGAAGTCACTTCAAAAAAGTTTTTATCTACTTAATCACTATCAAACACACAATGACTTCAAGCAGATGATAATCTTAAGGTGTAAATATCACCAAAGTGCCCATTTTGACGTATGAGTTTCATTTTTTATCACATGACATTAAGCTATGCACATCACTTTATTCATTCAAAGCTGTTCTGAAAAAAAATACGCTGTCAAGCTATAATTTCTAAAATCTTTCTGTGTACCCAAACAACTAATAACCCCCCCCCCTTGCACATGCACACTCGCACACCTGCACTTGCACTTTCACTTTTATCAACGTTATTAATCTTATCTCAATCAAATTTCTCTTCTCTATCCACTTTTGATATATTCCTATTATTTTGTGCAATAAAAGATAGTCTCTTTTATTGCACTATACAGTCTGGTTTTCTATCCCCTTTCCTTTCGAGGCCTCCATCGCTTTCAAGCTCCAAGCTTAAGATGGAGGTCTCCCACATTTCTATATATATGTTCAGTAATTAAAGAAAATGTATATAGATATATAATTTCACAGTACAGTTGATATTTTATAATGATTTATGTGCATTATTCATTATGTTTAAAAAAATATTTGCTTATTATGTAATATTGAAAAAAAATGTTATACTTGTATATTTGTTTTTTGTTTAGAAATGTGGAAATAAAATAAATCAAATCAAATCAAATCAAATTTTTTGGCTTTACCCCCCGAACGAAAATTCGTTCGGCCGCCCTTGCCTCCCCATCCTCATAACAATTGAACGGCAACAGTGTCCCCCGCCCCCCCCCCCTTTGCCTCTGCCTCTGCTTTCCCGGTTTTCATTTTTCGGATTAACGAACCTTATTTTGTTTTCGGAACAACGAACCTTATTTTGTTTTCGGATTAACGAACCTTCGGAAAAACGAACCTTATTTTGTTTTCGGATTAACGAACCTTATTTCGTTTTCGGATTAACGAACCTTCGGAAAAACGAACCTTATTTTGTTTTCGGATTAACGAACCTTATTTCGTTTTCGGATTAACGAACCTTCGGAAAAACGAACCTTATTTCGTTTTCGGATTAACGAACCTTCGGAACAACGAACCTTATTTCGTTTTCGGATCAACGAACCTTCGGAACAACGAACCTTATTTCGTTTTCGGATTATCGAAGCTTCGGAACAACGAACCTTATTTCGTTTTCGGATTATCGAACCTTCGGAATAACGAACCGTCGGAATAACGCCACAAATGTTCGGATTAACGAACCCTTTTTCGTTTTCGGATTAACGAACATCGAGGTATAGGCAATTTACGTGTTTCGGAATTACGAACCTTCGGAATAAAGAACCTTCGGAATTACGAAGTGTAACCTTAATTTCATCCCATACACTTATGTGTACTATTTAGGCGTCTATAAGACGCCTTTTTACAAAATCGGGGTTTGCCTTGTAGTTTTAGCTTTTCATTCTCAATAATGGTTGTTTTCAGGGTTTATTAGTACTAATACATGCACTTGTACACATGTTTCATCTTGGTTTGAGAATTTTTTTAATCGGCTGCTCACAAAGTTAAACAATACCTTTAAGGTTTGATATGGCTGAATCTCGAGAGTTACAACTCGTCGCCTGGTCAATGAGGGGCGTGTCTTGGGGAATTGATCAGATTCATGATCATCGAGAGCCATGCATGCATGCCTCCCTTGCAAATTACCAGCATGCCTGGTTACACTCATGCACAAATCGCCACCAGTTAAACCGACTGGCTTACTGCTATTTAACTTGTGCCACATTGTTATTTAAATATCTTGCTTTTTAATAAGTCTTAG
Organism: Lytechinus pictus; assembly: GCF_037042905.1. Taxonomy (NCBI): domain Eukaryota; kingdom Metazoa; phylum Echinodermata; class Echinoidea; order Temnopleuroida; family Toxopneustidae; genus Lytechinus; species Lytechinus pictus. The sequence goes on from NC_087246.1 coordinate 30,562,543, forward strand.
GTCTATTTGCATTACAAAATGCTCCATACAAATGTCATTCAAATGCCTCGTCATGCATTCAAGATAACGTGTGAATTTCACGAATTTATTTATTACAATCCTTTTAAATCATGAATAATCAAATAAGTCAATTTATATCATTCGTTCTATATGATGACTATATAATTTTTCTCGACATTTCGAAATGTACATAATTATATATACATCATTATAAGAACCCTCTTTATATCTCATCACTAACAGGAATATTCAAACTTAACTGTTTAAGAAGTGTGAAATAATTGTTTAAGAAACAAGGCAGACGTCCTAATGGTATTCTTTTCAATATCTCCAGTAGGGTCATGCCTCCGAAGTCGGAGGCGAGATCCAAATAATCCTACCAAAGACAGACTTTCCACTCTCTATTTATTTTCTGATATAATTTCAATCTTCCATCATATTCTGCATGTAAGATGAAATTGTCACTTAGCCCCACTCAGCCCATTTACCGAGTAGACCGTCTTGACATTAAAGGATAACCAATTTATATATATATTCGAGATCAAGTGTATGGTGCCCGAAAGCTTGATGAAGACAGGTATTGACCTTGCTACGGCCCTCTCCATACACTTGATCTCGAATATAATCTCGAATATAATTATGAAGGAGACCCGTACACGTACATCGCCAAGATTGATCACACTTATATATATATATATATATATATATATATATATATACATACCGCAATGCCCCCCTTCAGTGTCCTTAATCACCTGCTTTTATTCTCACTACTACTGTATATTTTCTACATTGATAATCATCAGGGGTGCGTTTGGTATTTCAACTGTCCAACGCGTTATCACCTTAAACTCTTAGACTAATTAGCGTCGATTAAGAAATTAAATGGCGTGAAGGAATGTTCATTTTCCCACACTTTATCACTGTATCTTTTCAAATGGGTATTTGTTTCTTGAAGATTTTGTCAGTGAACAGCTGTAATTTGAGTGCGTCAAGCATCAAACGGACAGCTAGCTCTGCACAGGTGTTCCAGGTTTTAGTGGTAGTAATAATCGGGAAAAAAAATCAGGTTTTGGTAGGCCTACGCAAGACTCCCTCACTGCAAATGCGTCAAGATGGTTAGGTGCAAAGGAATTGTTCTTGTATTTGGGATTTTGGCGGTCTTTTGTGGATCAATACTTGCTGTTTTAGGTCCAGGAGACAAATACAATGGGTAAGTGTATTTGGTTATATGCATCGACTTTCCTTGATTAACCTTTTTTTCTCAAATAGCTTTTTAGCAGTCTCATCAGTATCAAAAGGTTTCTTTTTTTAGAACATCTTGTACACTGAATTATTCATGTCCACAATTACTCTGTTAGGTCACATAGGCCTACTTTACTTTGTGCAGTTTTATTATTTATTTGTTCGATTTCATTTTTATTTCTGTTATCACTTTTTTTTCAAGCAATGTCTTCCTTCAACCATGCATCAACGATGTCTACTTTATTACTCACGGAACATGCGCATCAACCTTTTTTGAGTGTATGGTTTATTCCTACTATGTATTTGTATCTGCCGACATAACATTCTATTTTTTCAATGTGAATATTATTTTGATTTATGAAGTAAATAAAACAAACAGGTGATCATGACAATAACCTATCCTGATTATATTGTCAGAAATGGGTTTAAAACGCGAATAGAAACAGAATGAAATAGTGGTAGGGATGTGGCAGTCCCTGATAATTTAGAACATTAAGAAACGATATTAGATAGTATTTTTAGACAAAAGATGAGGTTTAAATCAAGGTACGAATAGACCATAACTTGTCTGATTTTCCTCTCTCTCTCTCTCTCTCAGTTTCTATCTTTCCCCCTTTCCTTCAGTTTCTTTCATTTTGTTCTTCTTATTTTTCTGTATTCCTTTCATTAAATCGCTAATTCTTTCTTTCCATATTCCTCTCCGTGCTTCTACACTTTTAAAAAGAATTGGTAAAAATCAATTAATTTATTGATTGGAATCTACCAGAATTTTGGTTGATATTGCTCATCGGTCGGACACCGTTATTCATCACCTACAGATTACTTTTGTTAGTTTGACCACGTCCTTTTTACGGGGATTGAGTAACTTTGTGGAGATTTGTAAAAAGCCGAGCTTTAAGACCCAAATGATGTAAGTGCATGCAATAAAGTTTCAAGAGAAATCCCTGAAAATTTTATTTCATAATCATAATTATAATTATGCTTCGAAAAATAAAAATGCGATTAATATCCATAGCCTATACACTGCTAAACTTAAAACTTAAGCGTCCAAATGGGCGCTTATGACTGCAGTCAACATCATTGCAGCAATATTGTAAGCGACCGATCAACTTCAAAGTATCAGGCGATTCCTGACTGACCTGTAAAGGTGTGCAGTTATGATTACAACATTACCTATGGGACAGAGAAGAAACCGTCGATCCTGAATTAAATTAATCAACCCCTCTAAGGGTGTACCTATCTTTAAATTTACACTTATACCTCCATGTTTTTCTTTAAAATGTTCCATACAGATATCAAGTTTGGCGCGTAGTACCTACCAACGTAGACCAAATCCGAAGTCTCATTAAACTCGAGCACAACTTCGATGGATTCGATTTAGTAAGTTACACAATTTATTTACTTGTATCACGGGAATTAAAACAATCAAATCTAAATTACTAATGACTGATGCTGAAAGTGATTATGACCCCTGTTACACCGGACTTCGTAAGTAGTCTCTGGGCGCCCCGAGACCATTCTCGGACAGGTTTCTAATCCGGTGTAAACGCACAAACCTACCCGAGACCCCATGAGCGAACCTATCTCGGACCACCTCGCAATGGGTTCCGAGACCGGTCTCGGGGCGCCCCGAAACTGCTTTGGATTCGGTGTAAACGCAAACCTGCCCGAGACTGGTCCGAGACATGTTCCCTTGATGCCACTAGCGTACCTACGGGGGGCAGAGGGGCAGACTGCCCCCCTGACGAGTCACAACCCATGCAAGGGACATACCCCTGCCCCCCCTGATGAGTCTTGTCAAATTTTTTGGCGGACGAGATCCTTTATTTGTGGTTGAAGACCTTTTTTTTTTTTTGCTTGTCAAATTTTTTGGCGGACGAATTTGCCCCCCCTGTGGAAAATCCTAGGTATGCCACTGCTTGATACGCTATACACGTGGAACGATTATCCAAACAACAAACACAGTGCGTGAGCCCTTCCAAACCTATCTCGGACCCGAGACTGGTCTCGGGTATAAAATCCGGTGAAACAGTAACTCCGAATTCGACTGGCGAATATACGAGTTTTTGCGGGCTACCTGAACTCTGGAGCTTAGCCCGCCTCACACTGCGAAAGGCTGAGAGGAGAATTTTTAAATTCACTCTAAAAAACGAAGAGCTAATTTAGCTCTTAAAGAGCGTGTAAAGTGACTGCACTTCGAAGTGCTGATTTGTCCAGTTCAAATTTGAACGAGAAAAAAAATCAGCACTCAGAAGTGCAGTCACTATACACGCCCTTTAAGAGCTAAATTAGCTCTTCATAGCTCTTCGTTTTTCAGAGTGTTGCCAGACGATTGTGGAGTTCTTTGAATATAGTGTGATGTGCTTTTAAATAAAATTTGACAACTATCTGGTTTCTTAGTAGGTATATTATATGCCTATTACAAAATATTGTATCCTAAAACGGGATACGGAAATTACATATGTGGTATTCAATTTTATTAGACTTACCATTTAATCCAAGTATGCCATTATGCATTCGCAAAAAAAATTGAAACAATATTAAGAGTTTGGAAATACTAAATCATTTTGAACATACACTAAAGTTTTACCATGAATTAAGCTTTCGGTCTCTTGTAGTTTCTTGATAAAAATAACATAGAAAGCAAAGCATTGGCAATAATGAGAACAGAACTGAATATGCGGGATTCTTGATATTTGTATAAAAAAAAAAAAAAAAAAAAATAAAGCATAATAAAATATTTCTGAACATGTAACACGAAAAACGAAGACAATAATTTTTCTACGTTGCTTATAATTCGAGTTTATTGAGGTTGACATATCGAAACATTCGTAGTTCTAGTTTATTAATGATTTGTACTTAACATTTAATGACTTACAGAGGTCTGCGTGTAGATAGTACATAAATTTTCTTTACAATTCCATGACAAAGGAGATGATTATTTATTCTTCATAGATTATGAATTGCTATAGATATATTGCGAGTGAGTGTAAGCATCGGTATTGTGTGTTTCTGAAACCCTTCGACGCTCTGTTATTTGGTGCTTTATTTTCCCCAATGACGAAATATATGACAGTCCAATAGATTAGTTAAAAATCTGAAAATTAGATAAATGTGATGAAATAAAGTATATTGTAAGAACAAGCACAGATGCGATGCCATGCAGTGTATCCAAACCTTGCTATTTGGCTTGCTTATTCTGAAAGATCTTCACCGTATTGACAGCAGTATGGCTTCGCACAATTCTTTTAGATTGGAATAGTTAATACTTTTTTTTCTTATTTCAATTTATCAGGCTTGTGGTACAGCATCTATGAGGCCTAGACATGTAACATCGCTGTTAAAAGAAGCTATGCTAAAAACCAGAGTTGATACGTTAATAATACTATTCTCCAGCCTTACCTGTACTATAAGAATCTTTAATACAAGAACTGATCATTATTGTGTAAATTTACTCAAGAGCTTTGAAATCTAAACAGTAATGTCCGATATCTTACATTGATATTGTTTGGAATATTGAATTATTATTTTTCTGACTTTTTTATGACTACTTTTTAACCAAACCACCTACTTGGTTTAACAAAACTGACTAACAACCTCCCTCGGGATGCTTTATGAATGCAATATTATACCTCAACACAAATTTAAAGCACATTTTTTTAGGCCTATAGAATTATAGAATGGACTTAGACAACCACTCAGGCTGAAGAATTAGGGGATAACGTGTAAAGATGTTACTTTCAGAGCCTCGTACGTTTCTCTCCCGGATTTTTCGATGTTCGCCGAGCTGATAATGAAACTCCTCGTATTACGAAGCTCCACAGCGTACGAGTGAACAATGCCAAGCGCTCCGTACGTCCAATCAACGCTCGAGCCATACGCCTGATCTACGTAACAATAATGATAAAAACTAGAATTTAATTCGTCATAATGATGACAAATTAGGTAGTTGGTCGTCATATTTCATGCAGTGTTTAGTAACATAATATGCAATGAATTATTTACAAATGAACTCCCTGATGATCTTGATCATAATAATCATGAGAATAAATCTTGATAATGAAAATGATGATCATGATAATGATGACATTGATTATGATAATGATGATAGTGGTGGTATGGAATTAGTAATTTTGATGGTATTGCATGGTGATAACGTTCACGCCTATGGCATCGGTTCAGTTCAGATTATTCTTCTTTTCAACAAACAATCATGGACATATACATGTATACGCATAGTAAGGAGAAATATATTAAGTATGACCCTTGATGATAATTTTGATGATGCTGATGATGATAATGATGACCATCGGGAGTTCCTATACATTCTGAACTTAGAGCTCAGTGAATTTTCCATAGGCATTTGTTTGTCCATTGTGGCCTATATTTAGTGAGAGCACGCACACACGCGCGCGTGCTGCAAATCTTCATGGATGCTCAACTATCATAAATCGGAGAGAATACATATTCATAAAATAAGCGGCGGTTCTATGTTGCGTAATGGCATTACGCTCGAAAACGCGGGCGCAAATTTCTGAAATGCTGAAAATGATTTGAAACGTATGAAAATTATCATTTTCTTTCAGCGCCATGAGCAGTAAAAGGTTGACCCGTGCGCTATGTATATAGCCGCTATCATCGTTATTATTGTTACTATAATTATTATCATTGTTATTATGGTCAATTTTGAGCACTTATTTAATTTTTAATAATAATAATAATATAGGGTATTTATATTGCGCACATATCCACCTTGTTAGGTGCTCAAGGCGCTCCTATATTACCCGGCTAAGCTAGGCGTTCATAGCGCACACAGCTTTTTAAGGAATTACTTCCTACCGGTACCCATTTACCTCACCTGGGTTGAGTGCAGCACATTGTGGATCAGTTTCTTGCCGAAGGAAATTACGCCATGGCTGGGATTCGAACCCACGACCCTCTGTTTCAAAATCCGAAGACTAATCCACTGGGCCACAACGCTCCACGCGGGCTTGAAACGCGCGTTTCTTGACTTTTTGTCGACTCTAGACATGTTAATGTGATGTAAATATTTTCAATGATCCGTAATGATGATTGATGGAATTTAACAAATGGCGCCTTGGTGACGTCGTTATGACCTGATGACATTGAAAATGTTCGCTGCACATATCCATACACTGCAAAAGCTCTGATGTTGATTTAACACCAGCCCGGAATCTATATTATGTCCACACCAGAGAAGAGTTAGACAACACCAGTTTCGTTTTGGTCTAACACTAGATAGGTGTTTATACAACACCAATTAGTATCAAAACAGCATCGGTTTGATTCCAAACTGGTGTTGTTTCAATACTTCTCTGGTGTGGACATATATAGACTCCGGGCTGGTGTTAAATCAACACCGGAGTTTTTGCAGTGTTGTAACCTCCATATAGATGACATGAAAGTGAAGGAGATATTGAAGGGGGAAAATGTCTGTTAGATTAAAACAAATGTTAAAGATAATTCCGACAAAATTAATAATAATGATAATAATAAAAATAACAGTAATAATAATGATAATAACAATTTTTGTATTTACGTCTGGGACCGACCTTTAACGTCACCATCCGAAAGACGTAACCAGGGCTCGAACCTCGAACCTCTGCATCAATCTGTAACTTCCCCACAGCTTGGATTACAGGCGCACGCCACAACGCCCAGCCGCTGATACTATAACCGATCTTCCAGAGGGCGGCCTGCATGACATAGGGCCTTTTCACACGTGAATCTTGAATCATCATTGTAATGATGATTGCAATTCGTCTTTAGAATCATCGAACCTTTCAAACGCTCACTCGATATTTGTGATTTGAATTCGAATTCCCGAGCAAAGGCGGTATGTGTCCTTGGTGACTAATCAATCAAAGCACTTCATCGCAAATACAAACTACGATGAGTGCATGACATTATATATGGAAGTGCTTAAAAGGGTCACGTAAGCTCCCCCCCCCCAAAAAAAAAAAAAAAAAAAAGATAAATAAAATAATAAATAAAAATTGGAGGTCAACTCTTTCACACGCAAATTTCGTACCGTACTTTGAGTGAAACTTAACTGGAATTCACCTCCGGAGTAGAATTTGAATTCGTGAATGTGAATAGCGTTCGTGTCTAATCATGTTCTAGTTTGGTTTTACACATGCTAAAAATTCGTCATAAGCCTTATTTTTCACTATATAGAATCATTCAAATTACGATTTTTTTTCATCGTGTGAAAGGGCGGATAGTATTAGGTAGTTTTCGCAGCCTTTGTCGAAAATCGGTGAATCAAAACCGCGGCAGTTTCGTCCTGGACTCTACATGGACAAACCAAATATTGACAATGTTTCGTCGGCTCAGGATCTTCCAACCATCACGTATTCCTCGGTTCACCAATTTTCGAAAAACACCTCTCAGCTTTTCATTGCGATTTGACGGGCATTTCCAACAAAATTTATATTTTGCAGAATTCGTCCCCGTCTCGATTGCGAAAACTCGTTACTATTACCCTCCTCCATTCTAACAAAAAAATAGAACGCCTGTCAAGAAGGCATAAGGTCCGCATATCGAACTCACGACCTAACGTTCATGAGGTGGGCGCTCTACCACTGAGCCACAATGTACACCAAGCCATTGTTATTAATTCCTTTGTTCTTACTTCTTACATAATCAATATGATTATATTTCGTCACGTCACAGAGATGATTTGATGCCGCATATAAGATACATTTCTTTATTAGGTCGATAATGTTAATGATATATATTTTTTTTAATTCTAATCTTTAAAGTCACCATCAACAATATTATTGTTATTATCATCAAATTATTTTTCACATAAAAATCCTCTTCACCTTGCTAATATAATCAACTCTGAACTAGAAAATGTTACCGAATGGATAAGAGCAAATAAATTGTCACTAAATCTTCAAAAAACAAAATACATGTTGTTTAGCAACTCCATAAATACACTTCCTGTTGATATTATTTTGGATGGAACTCCCTTGGAAAATGTATCCCATATTAAGTTTCTTGGAATAACAGTCGATAATAAGCTCTCATGGAAATTTCACATAGATAACATATGTAAAACTATTTCACGCAACATTGGTATAATTAACAAGCTTAAATTTTGTTTACCATTATCGTCCCTGCTTACATTATATTCATCCCTTATATTGCCTTATTTAAATTATGGAATTTTAGCGTGGGGTAACACACAACAAACACTCTTAGACAAATTACTCCTATTACAAAAGAAGTCTCTACGTATTATATGTCACACGGCATATTTGTCTCATACTGACCCATTATTTTTTTAACATAGAATATTGAAAATTAAGGACTTATATTTGTTTAATCTCGGTCAGTTTATGTATAACTATAACAACAACAACCTCCCAAATGTATTCAATTCAATGTTTCCAAAAAATCAATCCATTCACAACTATCCAACAAGGCGATTGGGTGAATTTCATTTACCACTTTTAAGAACTTTGCGGGCTCAGAACACATTTATATACGATGGACCGAAGTTATGGAACTCACTTCATAATGATATAACAAATGCAAAATCTTTGAACTCTTTTAAGACTAAATTCAAATTATCTCTATTAAAACCTTATAATATACTCCCAAATTAATTTTAATTCATCATTTCTGTCAAGTCATCATCATTATTATGTCAAGTCATCATCATTATTACTTTAAACTAAAATTAAACATAAAATTATTATCCTTTTTTTATTAAAAAAATCTGACACAAGTCCTTCTCAGATGTGCTCATTATTGTGTCTATCCTCTCCTCTATTTTCTCCTCTCCAGTCCGCTTATCCGCCTTCCTACCGGTTATTTGTTTAACGGCATCAATCACATTTTTCGTGCATTATATTCTTTCCAGGTTATTTTATATATTTTTTCTCCTCTTATACACATCATTGAATCCAGTTTGCTTGAGTCCACGACGGCATGTGTTCTATCTACGTACAGCAGCACCCATCCATCTTCTCAGGGCATTCTCCCCCTTTTTCCCTTTTTTTTTCTTCTCAAGTTTTTCTGGGGGGGGGGGGGTGGGAAGGGTAGATATTTTTAGGACGGGTTGTTTTGTCCTTCACCAAACTGTATATTTTTTATTACTTTGTATTTATTTTGTGAGTATTTCCCTCTCATTTATTCATTCTTTTCTCATTTGATTATCTGTATTTATACTTTGTTATTTTGTTATTTGTTGTGTTATCTATTTCTTGAGGGGCCCACATTGTACAAGCATTGCTTTTTAGTGGGTCCCTCCATTTCCATCTTAATTTAATTTCTATTGAAAAATAGTATATATATTTAAAACCTACAATGTGTTGCCCAAATCGTCTAAGTGTTTTTTTTTTTCACTACATATGTATAATTAATTTTGTTTGCAACGGATACAAATATTTATGTTTTATATATGGTATACAATTTGTTTTTGTTTGATGGAAGTGAAATAAATGAATTTGAATTTGAATTTGAATTATTATTATACATTATTGGTATCAATAATATTATTATCATTATCATTACTACTATCATTATTATTGCTATTATTATTATTATTACTATTACTATTATTAGTATCATTATCATTATTATTTGTACAACTGTTATCATTGTTATCAATATTTATCGCTAAGGAATATCCAAACAAATGAAATACATTACTCACATATAACTGTAGCAATGGGACCCACATTGGTGTCGTACACCGTTTCGCCTTCGTAAACACTTTGCAGTGCTTTTACTGACTCAGTAGCCACTTCAATCTGGGAAGAAGAAGAAGAAGAAGCATTCCATTGTTTATTCTTTAACATAATAACAAATCGATAAAAAATGAATGAAATAATTTTTACACGAGCAAAGTCATATGCAGGTAGGAAGTCAGTCAAATCGTTCGAGAATCGCACAGTCAGCGTTTGTCTTCCTCGAGAGGCAAAATATAGGACTGTGTCATCGTAGGTTAAAATTGTGACATGAACATGATGAACATTCGATTTCGAAGTAATTATGAATTTGGTGAATCGTCATCGTCAAATCCCCTCAAAGTGCTTGCCGTTCCTGTATGATATATTAGTCCAGGATAGAAGGGGTCGAACCTTGTTTTCTTAGATATACAATGTTTTTTAATGGTTTCTTGTCAATTCGAGGGTGCTGATTCCTAATCTGAATGATGCCACTCGTGTAACCTTGAGCGTTTTCTGCAAATTGGCAAAATCCAATATGGCCGCCAAAATATTCATATTACCCATGAAAATCATAAAATTGTCCACACATTGGCTATGAAGTACATGCAATTGTGCTGCCAGAGTGAAATAATATCTGAAAAAATGATTTTGACAAAATATTTATTTTCTTCATATTCAAAATGGCCGCCATAGACCCCTGTATAATATGAATGGGGAAAATTAATTTTCACAAAAGCGAGCACTGAAATGCAAGTAATAGTGATCTATGAGTGAAGAAATGTCTGAAAATTTGATTGCTAACGATATATAACATTTGTTATGTCATGTATGTGATAAATCCTGTATTTTGATATTCAAAATGGCCTCCAAAAGCCCTAACACTATTATGTACAATGTGAATGGTGACTAAAAAAATCACAAGAGTGAGCACTAAAATGCATTTTGTTAAGATAAACGAGCGGAATACTGACTAAAAACATTATTGTTAACGAAATTTATTATTTAACATGCCATTTATGTGATAAATCATGTATTTTGATATTTAAAATGGCCGCCAAAGGCCCCAAAACTACGATGTACGATGTGAGAGAGGATATAAACAATCACAAGGTGAGCGCTAAAACGCATGTTCTGTGGTAGATTGGTGAAATACTGTCTAAAAATATAATTTTCAACGAAATATATTATTCGGGTTTCATGTTTGTGTTGAATATTGTATTTTGACTTTCAAAATGGCCGCCAAAGACATTGACTGTATTATGTACAATTGATATGGGAAACCAATTTTCACAGGAGTCAGCACCATAAAATGCATATAATTTTGAATTAAGAGTAAAATATTGTCTGAAAACATAATTTATTACAGGATATATCATTTATTCTGCCAGATAGGGGATAAATAATGTATTTTGAAAGTCAAAATGGCCGCTACAGGCCCTAACGGTAGGTCTATTATGTACTATGTGAATGGGAACATATAATTTTAACAGAATTTGGCTTTGCTTGACTAAATGGTGTTACATGTATGAGTGAAATATCGTCTGAAAATATGATTTCTAACGAAATAGATAATTTCTTATGTTATTTAGGAGATAAATGCTATATTTTAATATTCAAATGGCTGCAATATGCTTTTTTTGTAGAAATTATCTTTCCCCATTCAAATTTTACATATAAAGATAAAGGGATATGGCGGCAATTTTTCAATTTTAAAATGCAGCATTCATCACCTTTATGACACAAGCTATGATATATTTCGTTAGAAATCATTGGGTTTAGACAATACTTAACACTTACATCAAAATTAAGCAATTTTCATAGTAAAAATTATGTCAAAATTATCTCTCCCCAGTTAAAATGTACATACTACTTTGGACTATGGCAGCCATTTTGAATTTCAAAGTAAGGCCTTTATTACCTTCTCGACCAATATGTGATGTATTTAGTTAGAAATCATGTTCAATACCAAATTTTACCTATACATCACATAGTTACGTGCGTTTTTGGTTCTCGTTCTGGTGAAAATTAGTTTCCCTATACGCATGATACATAATTTTATAGTAAGGGCTCATAGCAGCCATTTTGAAAGTCAAAATACAGTATTTATCAACTACATGGGAGAGGACATGCTATATTTCATTAAGAAAAAATCACGTTTGCAAACAATATTTTCCTCGTACAACAGAAGTATATTAATTTCATAGTCAGGCAAATCCTAATTCTTTCAAAAGTATTTGTCCCCATTTACATTGTAGATAATACTGTTAGGGTCCATAGGGGCCATTTTGAATTTTACAATACACCATTTATCTCATGCATGAAAAAGGAAATGATATGTTTCGCTAGAAAACATGTTTTTAGCCAATATTTCACTCGTAGATTACAATTACATTAAATTTTTTTGTTCTTACTCTTGTGAAAATTAGTTTCTTCATTCGCTTTGTTCATAATACTGATAGGACCTATGGCAGCCATTTTGAATGCCGGTCAAAATGCAGCATAATTACCGAAATTTCAAGGGTAATTATATGTTTCGTTAGAAACCATTGTTGTCAGACATTTTAACACCAATATTTCGCAGTTATTGGCATTTTATAGTCAAGCAAATTCAAATGTTGTGAAAATTATTTGTCCCCTTTTATATATTGTACACAGTATAAGGGGTCGATGACAGCCATTTTGAATATCATGATACGGCATTTATCACATTAGATAGTATACAATGACATAGTTATGTTAATAATCATGTTTTCAGACATTAGTCCACTCGTAGGTCACAATCACATGCAATAATAGTGCTCTTGTTTAAAAATTATTTCCCTATTCATATTCTACATAATAAAGTTTACAGGGGTTATGGCGGCCATTTTGAATATCAAAGAAATAAATATTTTGTAAAATATCGCTTTTCCAACGAGTATTTCACTTCTGCACAACAACTACATGCATTTTATAATTAATGTGTGGGCAATTTTATGATTTTCATGGGTAATTTGCATTTTGGCTGCCATATTGGATTTTGCCAATTTGCGGAAAATGCTCAAGGTTACAAGAGTGGCATCATTCAGATTCGGAATCAGCACCCTCGAATTGACAAGAAACCATAAAAAAACATTGTATATCTAAAAAAACAAGGTTCGACCCCTTCTCTATGGGGCCTATCCTGGACTATATTTGCTTTCTACTTATCTGCAATATTGCGTAAAATTGTGTACGCCCAAATGCGCACATGCGTTCATGTCTTTTAGCGCATGCACGGTTTTATTTGGCTGTCTTCCTTTATTGGAATTTCCTCAATGTTTCTAGTCAAAGGGGTACCCTAAACACAAACTAATATGATTTGAACAGATAAAGAAAAATCTGAGAAACAAAACACTAAAATTTTGATAAAAATCGGACTAGGAATAACAAAGTTATGGCATTTCAAGATTTGCATTATTCCGCTGAAATGGTTCTGGCTTGTCTTCATGAATATTCAGTGAGCAAACTGATGATGTCATATCCACACTTGTTCGTTTGTAGTTTATTATATGAGATTCGGTTTATACATATTTTTTATACATATAGAACTAAAAAGAAAATCGATTGACAAATCATTTTGTGCATTCGAAATTCTTTGCTTCAACTTATTTCATTATAAAGGAGACTTATCATTCACACATGTATGGAAAACAGGAAAACAATTATGATTTCATGTAATAGCATAAAGGAAAGTGGGGATGTGACATCATCAGCCCATCTCATGAATATTCATGACGACATGCATGAAACTGTTTTCACAATAGTATATTGCTAATCTTAAAAATTCAATAACTTAGCTATCAGATTTTGATGTTATTTCATTATAAGGGAGATATATCATTCACACATGTATGAAAAACATGAAAACAAGTATAATTTAATGTAATAGCATAAAGGAAAGTGGGGATGTGACATCAGCACGAATGACAAAACATGAAATATTTGTTTTCTACAACAAACGATTTGTAGACAAAGTGTTAATAGACCAAATCATCCGGTCTATGAAGGAAAAGGACTAGAGCTATATATAGACGCAATGATGCGGGTACGCGCATGCAGTTACTTTGGGTCAATTCAGTGCACTTTCTTGGTCGAGCGTGCAAACATATAAATAAACCTAACAATCAGGTAAACAAAAAAGTTCTTAACCACAAAATAATAAGTACATTTCGTCTAGGAACTATTTTGACAAGCAAAAAAAAATTAAAAAAATAAAATAAATAATAAGATCTTCACTTTCAATGGGGAGGGGGCACACTTCAGTTTAAACGCCATTTTTACATTACAAATTCTCATTGTGCCTCTCAAGGGGGGGGGGGGCACGGCCCGGCTGTGCCGCTCCCCCCCCCCCCCCTGGATCCGCCAGTGCTAACAATATTCACCTGTTCTTTATTGTCTTTTGGTAATTCCGTTGTGTATCCACATGGTGTCATCCACATCTCACCATATGCGTGAAAGTCGATGAAAGCAAGAACGCCACGATCATTGTTAAGATTTGTGATGTAATCGGTCACCGAGGAGACTTCAATTTCGGAAAATGGGTTAGGACCGGGGTATGCCTCTGAACACTTAATCGAGGATGCAACTAAAGACAAGTAGAAGATAAGCAAATTAAATGTAAGCCTATTCATTACACAGACAATATTGACAATCGGCCAAAAGATACATCTAATTAAAATGTATGATAATGGCTAATCATGATTTCTTTTCTAAGATTTGTTTTCTTTATTTTGAAAGAAATAAGTATTGGGTTCATCATCTCAAGATATGATTGAATACAATGCAATAGGCAGTAAAGAGTCAAACAGTAAGAAATCGCTTTATAAGGCAGGACCATGGCCTTGGGAAGGATTTTTGAAGAGGGGGTACTGGTTTGAAAAAAAATAAATTGGCAAGCCAAAAATATAATAATAATAATTCAAAAAAGGTCGTCGCTCTAAAAAATGAAGGTGAACTCGCTTATAAAACAAAAATGACAAGCAAAAGGGGAAAAAGTTTTTTGCTCCAAAATAAAGGTGATTTTGGTCAAATTTCTACTGTTTGGTATACCAACCTGATTTCCAAAAGGTGGTGCCAATGGTGTTTAACCCCCTAGATAAATATTGGGGTGTGTTTCATCACGCCATGCAGCACCCCCGCTTTCCAGGGCAATGCCCATATTGTTTAATGATTTTAAACAAGTTGTTAAAAAAAGTTTAAACAACTTGTTGTTAGAGTGACAGGTTTAAACAATGTGCTATATATATATATAAATATATATATATACATCAAAGACGGGAGATTTAAGAATTGAATTGAACAAAGGAAACTTACGCCACTGGTAATCCCAGTTCCTATTGGGATCTACACCATAGCATGAGGAGAGTGGAAGTGGTTTGCGTGTCTTACGCCACATGCGATCCTTATTGAAGGAATTGACACGCAAAAAAATCAATTAATATTTAACATCTATTAACAATGGTTTAATGAATATTCAATGTCAAGTTATGAGTATTTTAATGGATACTCAACATCAGTTAACAACGTTTCAATGAGTATTCAACACTTTAAGAAGAAGAAGAAGAGTAATAATAATCACAATCGTGTTTACTGTTTTTAACACACAATTACACACTTGCAACAATAACGCATATAGCATTTTCCTTTAATTGATTGACGATAAGCCCGAGATTGTCATGAGTGTAGTCAGGGACCTTATATAGGCCTTATACCCAGTTCTCATTGTCAGGATTTGGGTCACGATCCAAACAGCGGTCCTAAACTTGGAGCAATCGTAGTGATCTTATCAGATCGTATCAGATCATATTACATCAGTCGTGACGATCGGATTGATCGTAGAAGAAATTTGAATGGTTCAAAACTTTCGCGATCAGTTACGATAGGCCAATCGTGTCGTTCGTAAAAAGATCGCACGGCAATGGGAATGAGTTATTAGGCCACACGGTCATCGTACCAAATCGTATCATATCGTAGATACTTACGCCGTTCCAGGTAAACTCGTAACCATCGACGTTATACACAGGCAACATGTACACGTCTAAATTGTCCAATATATCTCTTGCGTTCAAATCGTTGGCCACGTAACCTTCAACGAGCTACACAAAAGAAAAAAAATGATGCATTATGAATTTCAAAATGCTCTAAATGCATTAAAATTGCGACAAAAAACATGGAATTAACGACTGCTCGACTAGATCAAGGCATTCTACCCCATGGCCCACTTGAGCTCTATTTTGTGATTTTTTTTAAACGAAAAAATGCAAAATGTGTAGTATGGAAAAACACACTTAACTCATCAACTCAAAATACTATAATTTCTCGAGTCTTTCATTAAGGACGTTCTACAGTTATGTTTGTGCGCATTATGATCTGCGCATAGTTTACACTCTGCGCGCTGATGTCACAATGGATGAACAGGTGACTAATTAGCTGCGGGTATGAGATGATTTTTTCTCATCTTCTGCACTTTAACTGCAGATCCAATGCGTTATTTCATGAAGCCAAAAAATTGAATTATTCCATGAACCATAAAACAAAATTCTCTACAATTTCAAAATACTTTACTCTGCAGTGCTGCCAAGAATCACGAATATTACCCCGAGTTTGAATAAATGGTAGAGTGGTTTTGATTTTTCTTCACATAGATACAAATCATTCGGCGCATTTTTGGTGTTTTAAAAAGCACATTTGCTCTAATAAAAATGCTGATAGTTTAAAAACAAGCACATGAACCCCTATTTTTTAATGTTTTTACCTCTTAGGTATACCTTCCTCTACAACTCTGCAAATTTTGGTGAAAATGACATGGATTTTGAATAAAGTGCAGCATTTGTTGTACGTTTGTAGTTTGTTACTGAAATTTCAGATTTTTTAGATTGGGATTTTGTTATCTTATACGCCATTTTTAAGAACTGACAGTGCTGTTAAACTTAAAATTGCAAACAAATAGCACTATAAATAGATTCTCCATTCTAATGATACAATTATTAACTCTGCGAAATTTGATGACTTTTTCATGTATTTTGACTGAGTAATAGAGGTTTAAACTCACTGTAGTAATCTTAGGCGGTCTAAAAGTAAAAATGCGCAATTCTTAAGAACATCAATTTGGGTGAACTTTGAAGCTCTATAGCAAAAAATCAAGCACATGGACCTATGTTAATTTCTGCAGATTTCAAATATTAAGGTTCTAAAGTATCTTTGTGCAAAGTTTGGTGAAAATGACATGGATTTCACTCTAACTGTGGAACGTCCTTAAACCCATATGGAGTTTAATTTTCTTGATAGCAATTCAAACCTGGGTAATAATAAGAGCAGGGCCCTCTTGGAGAACAGTTTTCAGAACTGAAGTGGTTTCCCTGGGTAAATATACCTTTATTATTATTATTATTATTATTATTATAACTTAATCAGATATGTGACAAATAACATTTTTAATACATATTTTACATCGTTGAATAGAAAAAAGGGGAATTGTTTACTTATTTAACTGAAAAATCTCTTCTAGCCCTTATAAGTAGGATGCGAACAATATAGAGATAAGATTCGAACCCCTCCCCCCCCCTCCTCCACCCCCAAAAAATGAATAAATGAAATAAGATCGGAAAAAAAATCATGAAAATAGGGAAGGAGAGTACCAAAATTAGTGTAAGAATATGCCTTATTGTCAAGTAAATTACCCAAATATATTATCACCTTTTCGAAGAAAGCATTCATTTGGAGATGAGTATGCTCCGAATTCTCAAGAATGTGGTCTTTTAAATTTCGAACAAATTTTGATAAAGAAATCCAACTTATCACATTTACATAACTGTTCCCTGTTTGATCTATAGGCAAATACAGTGAGAGGATTGTATACTATGATGCATATTTTCTTGATTACAGATGATTTTGAAAGCAGCGCTACATTTCAAATGTTTTTACAAGATCAATCCGATTTATTCTACTCGTCACAGGAACCATTCCAACATCCATTTCGAGTAGAAGGCATGTGCCCATCCCCTCCGTCAGAATCGAAGGTCAATTGGGATTTTGTTACGACGAAAAAAAAACGAGTTATGTTATAGAAGGTTCGCTATTTTGCATCTCAGGTCTTAAAGAAAAACACACATTTCTCAAAGGGAAGACATACACACCTCTTCGGAGACCCCCCACCCCCGAGTAAATAACGTACATGTATGCTCCCCACCCACATAAAACAAATCTGGTTACGACACTGTCCTAGAAAAGGATATATTCTCTAGAAGTCGGTTGTGTTAGTTTGTGTAACCGTCCAACTATTTTGGCATAATTATAAAGCCCCCGAATATTCATGTCGTTACCAAAACTTGCAACACTTTTATACAAATTAGAATAACATTTAACTTTTCATAATAAGCATCAGTGTGTCATGTAGGCCTATTAATACTCATACCAGTTTAGTCATGTAAATAATTGTAGCTGGGGAGATCCACTCGCGGGCGTGGATGCCGCCTTCGTACCAAGCGACCGGTTTTCCTCCCGTTCCTCCACTTATCTGGTGATAGAAACACAAATCAACGCTGTAATAACAATTATGTTTTAAAAACACGGTCGCCATTATGAGCTATATGCTTTCAAATACAAATTGCAGACGTCTATTCTGATTGGTTCATACTGAATATTTTTTGGGGGGTTGTTCAAAAGAGAAGGGTTATCCGCATATTTAAAACATTTGTGATACAGGAGAAATTGTGGAAGTAAGGCATTCTACAAAAATTACTGTTTTCACTTTGTAATTTATTGTTTGAACCCAAATAATGTATGCATTATGTCAAAGCTAAAAAAAAATCAATGCTTTCAGATAATGCAAGTTTGAAAAGAAATTGTTTTGGTTTGATCGGATCAAGATAACTATTTCGATATTGGCCAAGGACATTTAGCAGCTTGAAAATAAGAATACTGCATTCTGATTGGTCAAAGACTCTTTTATTCTATTCATCTAGGCACTCATAAACAATAAAATAAAAAACTCTGCTCAATCTATCTTTTTTTTTTACTGGGGTCTTCTGAAGCAAACCTTTAAAGCCCGAATCGTCCTTCCTTCATAAGAACTTCCGACGTCGACGACTTCTACGAGATTTGGATATGACAAAGCAAAGTCGTCCATCCAGCTATTAATCTGGAAAAGGAGATAACAAAAAGAGAAGAAAAAAACGTAATCACGGGTGGGTGAATATCATCAGGGGGAAAAGATCAGGCCGGAGAGAGAGAAAGAGAGATACGCTTTTCTTTCTGAGGAGTCAATTTGACTATACGAATGGCGCCAACTGGGAGTCAATTCCTTTTCGAGGCAAGTAACTCGTTTCCCAGTCACTTTCAGTCGGAGTTTGAGTATTTTTCAGCGGATGATTTATAACTCTGAATATGAACTCTGGGTGCGTCGTGGTCGAGTGGTTCTGACTCTCGCCTTTGAAACAGAGGGTCGTGTGTTCGAATCGTATATAGCCATGGTGTATTTTCCTTCAGCAAGAAATTTATCCACACTGTGCTGCACTCGACCCAAGTGAGGTGAATGGGTACCCGGCAGGAGTAATTCCTTGCATGCATTGAGCGCCGGTGATAGTAGCTCGAGCTAAAGCCGGGGTAATAATAGCAGCGCTTTGTATCCTCTGACAAAAAGCGCTTTATAAATCCAGCTATTATCATTATTATTATTATTATAGTTGACTCCAAGCTGCACTGATTCCGAGACAAATTTTACTCCGCAGAAATAAGAGTGGATAGACAGAGAAAGGGAGGGAGAGGGGATTCATCGTGGGCCAAATAGAGATATAGTGGGAAGAGATGCCAAGAACCACTATACAGTGTGTCCCACATAAAAGGAAACCCGAATTCAGAGTATGATAGCTCATTAATATGTTTCGATCATAAAATCATCGTTACTCGTAAGATTGGAATCTCTTCTTTGATTCGAGACCAAATACATATTCACACATTGCAGAGTAAAATCAATAATCAGATAAGATGATATGAAGATCGGATCGGACGTGAAACTGTACTCCGTTTCAATAATACTAAGTCCAGATGAATAGATTTAATTTTTCTTTCGTATTAAAAATTTAAAGGAACAAAATCATTATAAAAGAAAAATAAATCGCTTAAACAAAACTGTAAGCCTGTTGTATAGCTGCTATTGAGTGTCTCCGTTATCTATCACATAAAAATAAAGAACCAAAATGCTAGGGCATATAATATTCAGAGTTAGTTATTGCCATTAATTTCCATGTTACCATCATGTTTAAGAAGAGAGAGAGGGAAGTGCCAGTGGAGTTACCGTGGAGGAGTGGTCTAAAGGCGACCGCACACCCTACGATTGGTCTGCGACCCGATTTCAGAAAAAAATGTAGTAGAATTTGATGCTAACATTGAGACTTGGAATATCTTACTGTGTAATGTTCCAAATCATCGTACGAATACCTATGTTCAAATATGTGACTATGCTATCATCCTTCTTAGAATAAAAGCGAATTTAATATCTAGTCGTAATGACGTCATAGCAGTCGTATACGATTGGCTACGATTTGAAAATAATTTGGCCTTTACTCCGAACTAAAGGCTTGCAATCTTTCATAATGGTAATATTAGTATTCTTTCAATTAATTTTAACCTCAAATAAAATGATATGTTCCATTCACATTTTCAGAAAATGAGCAAAGTGCGATTTGTTCCAAAATCGGATCGCGAACAGTCGTAAGGTGTGCGGTGGCCTTAAGGGGTCGTTAGCTACACGAAATTCCGGCCACGGTTCATTGAGCAAGGCAACTTTACGACTGGTCTACAACCATGATTGTGCACGTTCTTCTAATCAGTTGTTGTAAAGTTTCACTCCAATCCGGGCCGTATATAGGCCAGTTAGTGTGCTGGGCAAACGCTTCACTCGAGTAAAGGGTCTGATTGTGCAGCCTACTCATGTCTTGTGTACTGAATGCTCTACGTTTTGTAAGTGCTAGTCTTTGCGTGGAGGCACACTTGTTGATCAAAGTTCCAATCAGGGTCTGTGCCTGCAGACTATAGGCCAGTCGTAATCATTATATTAAAAAAAAACGATTATAGTTACCGAATCAAGGGTGTTGTAATCGGTGTAGCTAAAGCCAGCCACCGCTTCCACCCTCTCCTCATCGATATCCTTTTGTAGATCCTGGACTGTAACTTCGAACTCGAGATTACGGCGATTGATGTGACCGACAACAAGATCTCGGTGCAAAGGGCTGATTAGCATGTCGACAGGGCGATCGACTGTGGTAGGGGACTTCCAGAAGTCGACCTAAAAGAGACATAAACATGATAAACTTCGTCTAAAAATATTACATAGCGGTGTAGATTAATTTTTTTTTTTTTTTTTACAAATGAATTCATTTTGCTTTCATTATCGTGTATTTTGTTCCGAGACGTAGGGCGCATTCATGCACAAAGGTAACACAATAACTTCGTCCGTCGTTTTCGAAACCGCTACGCAGTCCCTTTCTGGAACGTAGAGAATCTAATTTCAAAAGCCCTTCGTGACAACGAAGTCTTTGTCGAAAATGGGTGAATCAAAACAGCAGTGTCGTCCTGGACTCTGGACAAACGACATATTTACAATGTTTCGTCAGTTCCGAATCTTAGAACTATACATGCATGCTGTCCCGGTCCACCGATTTTCGACAAAGGCCTCTGAACTGTCCACTGTGATTTGACTTGTATCTTCAATAGATTTACTATGTTGTAGAATCTGTCCGCGTTGCAATTGCAAAAGCTCGCTGGTTTTTGGCGCCTTCAACACGGTCGCGTGCACGCTAGATATTTGTTTTTCTTTCCTGAGGCAGATGACCCAATAACAAGGTTTATTCCGTCAAATAATACATCTCATGAATATTCGTAAAGATATCAAGAAACTTGCAACACCTGGAGCAACTCGTCAGCATGATGTAATCCTTATGTTTGCTCAGCAAAAACTCTGGTGTTAACCAGTGTACATAGAGGACCACACCAGTTATTTTACTCCGTGTGTTAAATTGACAGTGTTAGTTTAACACCTATATAGGTTGTATTACAACACCTTTGGATGTTACTTATACACTCTATTATGTTCAATCTCTAGGGTGCAATTTTAACACTTCAGGGTGTGGTCCTCTCTTAGCACCAACTGGTGTCAGTTTTAACACCACAGTTTTTACAGTGTGCATTCAAATGCTGCCGGTTCGAATTCTATTAGGACTTACAATGGGAAATTTCTTCTCTTTTGCAGAATGGGAGGTGGCTCTGAAAAAATACAAGGATTATAACCTGATTCGAATTGTTCTAAACATATTAGGCCTATTTGACCGGTTGGTGAAGTCAATACAAAAATATGACCTGTTGCAACTGGGACATCGTTCAAATTCACACCGCTGTCAGACCAAAGCCCGTTGCAGACTTATATTTCGTCAGCATGATGTAATCCTTATGTTTGCTCAGCAAAAACTATGGTGTTAACCAGTGTACATAGAGGACCACACCAGTTATTTTACTCCGGTGTTAAATTGACAGTGTTAGTTTAACACCGCCATGAGGCCGCCATCAATTCAAGCCTAACCGCTCACGATGGCGGTCTCCTGCGTTCATTTAATACATTATATATATATATGTTAACATTTATTAAAAGATTAATTTATACTCACATCCTTATTTGTATTAATTATGTAATATGACTACATTGCTTATATTGTGAATTATTTTGAATATTGTAATTGTAAATATTTTTGTATTGTGTTTTCGAACGCAGAAATAAATGCAAGCAAGCAAACAATTTCCATTTTGCGCACGAATCGCAATTTAAAATACATCCACTTTGAGTTTACGAAAGTAACACAATGAGAACAAAATTAAATATACACAAAGAAAATAGAAATCAAAACAAAAACAAAAGTATCAACAGAACATATATAGTGGAAATGATGATAAAATGGTTAGCACATAATTATGAAAAATATAGATTAACAGAATAATGAATGGAAATGGGGCATGCACAAAACAAGCCATAAAAAGGCTTGTTAAACACGCATACCCAAGGTGTATTATTCGTTAAAATAAAATTCAGTATATGGTATGGATGCGGCAAGTATGTAGGTTCTATCAAACTCCTTTTATAATGCTGATACTTGGTTAGGTGCAACATTGATACGTAGTGTATTTTGAAAGAAGAATATCGAAGTTTGTGCATTTATACGGAAAATATGTTAAAGATCAAGACAAAACATAGGTTTGAATTGCCGCCTCAACAATAATTTTGAATCAAAAAGTGCAAAATTCATAATTAGAAAAAACCTTTAAATACTCCATGCTGAGCTCTTACTCCCTTTTGCCGAAAAGTACCTTCCTCATGACATGCACATCGGAAAACCTTATTGTACAGTCATGATAGTTATGCATTGCACTTTTCTATCTAAATCAAAATTTATTGTACTCTGTAAAAAAGTATACTATGTTACGTTAAACGTTTAACGGTAATTCGTTGAAAATTTTCATTTACAAAAGATATTTTGGCAACTTATTGCTAGCTTATCATGTTTTTATTCTTTTATGAGTAGTGCATACATTACATTTAGTTGAGGTATGGAAAGAGTTATTACATTTCTATTCGACCTACATGCAAATTATTATAAGAAATGGCAAGTTTTATAATGGAATCATTACTTACATAATCTTTCACTGCGTCCTTGAGTGAGAAGAGCTTCCCCAGCTCCTGGTCATTTTTAGGAGTTACCCTGAGTACTTTGTATCTGACACGAAGATGAAAAAAATATATGAAATTAATATCATACAATATTATACTATTCAATTGAGAGCAATACACTGTCCACACAACTATTGGTTAAAATCTGCCCAAATTGGGTTAAAAAACTAGTAATTGGGTAATAAATTTGCTCAATATGATAATAATCAAGGATAACCGTTCACAGCACGCGGCGCCTGAGCCCCCTCGCCGACGCTATATAACCCGTGCGCAGTAGTCTAGATTCTAGACGTCGGTGTACTTGTTATTTCTCTCCCCTTGCTTTATTCTCCCATGCGCGCCATCTCCAGTGATCGCGCTATCTTTCACGGGTAGGAAACACTGAACTAGAGATACGTATTTTTAGTTCAGTGGTAGGAAATCGTGTGGCTGTTTTCATTTCGGGCGTAGAGGTCGAGGATTGTGTTATTGATCAACTGAAAAGCAGAACAGTCCTGGCAAAGGACTAGTGCGCAGCAGCGTCTATGCTCATTGCCTGACGAAGTCTAAGCTACAGCTTGCAAACGAAACGTCACTTTCCAACTACGTTTGTTACATCGTGAGACAACTGGTTATTTCTTCTACTCAGGATAATAATTGCCCAGAATATATATATATATATATATATATATTTCACCAACATAAATTACCCAACACAGTGGACAGTATGTTGCCCAACATTTTAAGTGTGTACAGACTTATGGTCTTATGTCACAAATCTATCTTTTTCTGCTGTAAAGCCAAGTCCACATCAACAAAACGTTGTTTTCAAGATTTTTTTAATACAAAACATGAACATTAAAACACAATCGGGTGCAAAGTAATGGCATTCCAATATTTACTAATCTCATAAAACATTTATATGCACGTCACGGCTGTATGCAGATGAGGGAGACAGTGATATCACACACTATTTATGCTATTATTTTTCCACTTTTTCCCTCATGATAATGTGAAATAATACTTCTTTCTAAATTGCTGAACATGTGGAATTATCATAATTAAAAACTACAATGGTGATTCAACGAAGAGCGTCATCATTGTCAAGTCAGCAAAACATATATTTTATATTTCGTTTGATAAAATATAAAAGCATTAGTGTGTGTGTGACATATCATCGATTCTCTCATTTGCATATAACCCGTATTGTTCATTATAACTATTTTGTAAAAAAAAATAATAATAAACAAAAGTTTAAAATGTCATTGCTTTTTGTAAATCTTATATCCGATTTTGATGAAAATATAGTGTTAAATTCACTTGATTTTTAATCAACTTTAAGCCTGGAGGTAGACTTGACATTCAAAACCTTCATACTAATTAAAGAATGGGCCACAACCATAATAAAGTTATGCACAATCGAGATAGGCCAGTAATAATTTGACAAATTGCGAAACCAAGAGTTGAAAAGTTCCAGAACGATGAAAAATCCGCGACATAGATTGGAAATTTAATTGGCAAACAGGAAATATTAACGCTGAAATTGTCATCGAAATCAGATGCAAAATAAGACAGTTATAATACTTGTTAAAATTCACAAAACATTTAATATATGCCCTGGTCGGTATGTGAATGCGGTAACAGATGGCGTCATATACGCACTATTGTTTGGTAGTTTATTATATTAAATTATGGATTAAATATTAGATCTCAATTTCCTACTCATTATAATGTTAGACAAAGTTGGATTTCTCCCTGAACATGATATGGGACTGACATTAAAAGACAATACTATGATACGATAAAGTGTGTCTTTATCGTCAAATCTGAAAAACAGAAGAAATATATTATAATAAAATAATATCTTTTTCTCTCTCTCTCGTCTTCACTTCCTCTAAATGTCATCAAACATATTTTCGTAATGAATAAAATATAATTGTGTTTGATAAACAATTACACATTATTGCTGCCAAACGATTTTGAAAAGGAAACTTTGAAATTAATTATTAGATTTAAACGTACCCATTGTATTTCTTGGCAGCCAGCGCACTGGCTAAAAGAACGGCAAATGTCAGAACACGAAACATCTTAACTTCTGTTCTATCAGGAACGGTAGCAAAGAATAAAGAGGTAACAGTACATCGTGTACTAGTCGTTCACTATCACCTGGGGAATAGATAATTATGGGATAGATAAAAGTAATGAATATTCAACGAACTGTGGGTACATAATTTTAGGGGACGGAGCGGATGTTGAAAGGGAATAACATCCCCCTCCCCAGATTTTCTTCTCAACAAAATTAGTTGTTGCACATTCAGTGATCAATATTGTAAATCCTGTATCATGTGTATTTGTCGTCATCCCAATGGAAGAAAATGTATTACCATAATAACATTTCACTAAAAATATCGCTTTATTCTGACGGTAGTTTTATTCAGTTTGTTTCATCTTTCTCATTTCCAATAAAATGATGCCAAGGTCCGCCAAAACGATGTAAAATATAATGGAATACCATTAGTATACAAGCAATATAATTAAGAAACATGTATGCAATACATAATGTAAATAAAGGAGAATTATACATTTCAAACTCAGAATGATCAAACAATATTTTAGTTTAACATGATACATCAATGTTGGACATCTGAATTAGGTCCACTGCCTTCGCTATCAATTATTTAATATTATAAATTATCTAAACCCCAAAGTGAGTGTAACAATGATTGCTCAATTACTAAAGTATAATGCATGAACAAATTCTTTTATTTTGTAACACACTTATTTCAATAAATATTTTTCATTTTACACGAATCAAATTACTTATAGACATTTAATTATGAAATTATTGTGTCGAGGGAGAAAAACAAACGTTCGTTTTCGAAAAAAAAGTAATGGTAAGCATGGTAAGAGTATTATTTCTTCAAACATTCCAACTCCACCCAACAAATCTACAGATCATTGCTCCACCCTCTGTCTTTTTGCGCACGGTCCATGATTTTGCACACGATTCACGACTTTGCACACGGTCTGTTATGCAACCACTCATCGTCACATCCATCGCTTTGATCTGATAATGTCATAAACATCCTTTGTTTCCCATCATCTTGTTTGCATTTGAGTTATTTTCAGCGACGTAATCTTTTTCTTCAAATTTTAACATTTCACCTCGAAGGTTGAACTTTCATAATCAATTAGCCGCAGAGGTAGAAGCCTATTGGTATAAATTGATGATCGAAAAGATGCACAGGTCCAGGGTTCAATTCCCATGCAGACATAATACTTTACTAATAATTTCCTTGGATATAATTCATTTAAAGTGGATAGTCAAGTTGTTATTTGTATGCTTGTATTTCGCCGGCGGCCATCTGTTTTCTAGTGACCATAAAAGTGACTCGAATAAGAAAGCTTGACGATCTGATTCTTTTTTGCACAAACCAGTCGTGCATAATACCAGCGAAATTAACATCAGAGCCCCGTCTTACAAGAGTTGTGTTTGATCCGACCAAACTCAACTATATGGAAATCCGCCAATGTCATATTAATTTTGCACAGTGTCAAGACAACGATGAATATATGAATATGCATAATATCTAGAAAACGGTTTGAACAAACATGCATTTTAAATGTTGGCGTTGCTGGCTTTCCATAATATTATATCGGTTGGATCCATCGCAACTCGTTGTAAGAGGGGGCCCAGACCGACAAAAGCTATCAAGTTATTTGACATACCATCTTCTATATCTTTTTTTTTTTCTTCGATGGATGGACTAGCACAAAGTTTTGCATATTGCATAACGGAAGTATATACGAAAACCGCAGATATTTTTTTACCATTCGACATAACAGCTGTATAAATTCCCATAGCTCTCTGTTATCATTATTTTGTTTGATTATGATGTTTAAGTTAGTATAAAAAATACGATATGATTATTTTGATATTACACCATTTCATAAGTCATCATCAGGTTATATAGGGTCGAGAACCTTTATACATAGCTGAATGGAAAAATACGTGTATCCCTCTTACATGCATGATTGATGTTAATTTTATTCAAATTATTCAACTTCTTTTATGTATATTTGATTATGAGTGTATCTTCCATTTCAAAGATATCAAATAGATCAAAGGCTTAACAGAATGCTACAATTAACCATTGATTCTTTAAAAATTATTGCCTGGTTTTACTTATGGAAATTACATCAAAATGAAAATTAAATACATTTTGATAGACTAGCCATGATGCAAAAATCTTCGGATCAAAATTCTGCATAACAATAGGGTGTATAAGAAAGATGATCGAGAAGAAAAAATGTATTAACAGAAATAAGAAGAAGTATTACAAGTAAGTAGGAGGAAGAGAAGAAGAAGAAGAAGATGATGATAAAGGAGATGCAGAAGAAGAAGAAGAAAAAGAAAAAGAAATAGAAATAGAAAAAAAGAAGAAAAAGACGATGATGATGAAAAAGAAGAAGAAGAAGATGGTGAAAAAGATGAAGAAGAAGAAGATGATGATGATGATGATGAAGAAGGAGAAAAAGAAACAATAAAATTTGTACAGATTAAATTATCTATTTTGTAAATATCTCTAGCAATATCTAATTGATGAATCAGTAGCCTATGCCCAATCGTGACAAGCTCCTTTGTTAACAAAATGGTGTGACTCACTGGATAAGTCGCCGAACTTTGAACACGAGGTCCATACTTCATATCCCACCGCCGCAGCACTCGCGTCCTTTTGCGCGGCGTTTATCTACATTTTACACTCTCCACCCAGGGTCCCGTAACACATAACACAAAGGTTAACAATTAATTGTACGCTTGATTTTTACGATGGATTGTACATTGTAGTCAATGGAATCAATCGTAGAAAAATGTTCGACGATCATTGCTACGCTTTGTGTTACGGGCCTCAGGTGTAGTTGATGGGTACCCTATAGTAATACCTTGGTCACATTTGCTCTACGGCGGCCGTACGGCGAGTCGAAAACAGCCGTTTTATTCATTCATTCAAACCACCTATATTTTATGGGGATATTGTGAAAAATATATTTTCAAATGTATCCATATTCTTGAATAAAACACCCCGTGGAATAAGTATGACTAGTTTTCGTTTAAGAATAGCCGCTCTTTTCTCGATTACTTAAAGGTCGACTTCTGGAGAGAGGCGACACCGTCGTCGCTTCACCGTCCGGTCGACATCATGGTTCCACCGAGCCTCCGCAATAACCTCCGTGACATCCTGACGTTCCTTTCTCTCGACATCGAAATCAACATCTCTGACGTTGGAGCTCTAGTCACTGGCCAGATGTCAGAGATTCAAACGAGACGCGCGAACGAGCCAGTCGGAACAGCAGCCCTGTCAGATTTCGACTACACACGGTACCACACTTACGATGAGGTAAGAGATTCATCAAAGGAATTTCCTTAAGTAAAGGTATTGTGGCTCAGTACTTCGAACCACAATGCCCTGGTTTCAAATCCCACTGCAGCACTCAAACCCTTTGGCAAGGCATTTTTTTGCATTTGCCAATCTTCAATGTGTAGTAAATGTGTATCCGGAAGGAAAGAATCATTAAATGCTCGAGCACCAGTCCTGATCAGCGTTGCCATTCTAAAGCCGGGGTGCAGAATAATTGCAATTGTGGCAAGTGTAATACAAATGTTGCATATCATGGGTAAAGTTAATAACCTTCTTTGATTCAACAATGATTATATTTTCTTTTCAGATCCAGCAGTGGGTTTCAGATATTGTGACAGAGTACAGTGATATTACATCTCACTTTTTACTTACAACGTCATACGAAGGAAGGCCAATCAATGGATTCCGAGTAAGCAACTCAACACTTTCATGACAATCAGTTTAGAAGTTTATGATTATAAAAATACAATTAAAATGGGAGTGAGGAGTAGAGAGACCAATGGACTCGGAAACAGGCAGTCATAGGTAGGAAGGGTAGAGGGGAGGGCCATGAAAGAGAGACAGAGGATGAAGCAGGGCAGAGAGACAGAACAATAAAAAATATAGATAGGGGACTCCTAAAGTAGATTGAAAAATTGATAAAATAAAAATGAAAGTTAATTGGAAAGAAAGAAAGATAACATTAATTCAAGTATAGAAGCAGAGTGAGAGACAGGCAAAATAGAAAGCGCCATAAAGCGACAAAAGAGACAGAGAAAAAAGAAAAAAAAACACGTTAAAACGATATAATTACATTTCAAGGTGGAATTTAAAAACAATGGAAAACGAGACACAAAATTAATTGACCAGGGGTATGCACCCCCCCCCCCATTTTCTCATTATCTAGATCAGAGGAAGAAACAGTGTTGCCAGCGATCCTCCTCCCCCTGCGGTATGGTTTGAGGGCGGTATACACGCCAGAGAATGGATTAGCCCCGCTACCGTTATGTGGTTTACAGCACAGGTAAATAGGCCTACAGTTTTTTTTGTATAGATTGAATTTAATTTTCTATTTGTACATTCTATTTTTTTTTTCAAATATGTCACTTATGATTATATAATTGTTGCTGTTTGAATATCCCATTGTACCTTTTACATGATTGCATTTATGTGACCTCATTTTCATACATTTGTCGTTCTGTATTTCTAGTTCAGTGATTTTGGGTGCCACGAGCCTTAATTACATCAGGAGGGCTAAAGATATTCGTTCGACCCAATTCGATTTTTTTTTCAATTTGATATTGCTGATTGACAAAAGTGTATGAATGTGATTCAAAATCTAATACTGATTCTAGAAATGGTAACTACTGAACTTCCTTTGGCCAAATTTGGAAGATATATCAATGATTCGGAACTATTTTTTGACTGGCGGAAGAATTGGGGCTATTTTACTGTTTCAGTTGATGAATTTGATCCCATCATAGTTATCTTCATAAATAGCGATGTATTTTTAAAATGAGCTGGCTACGATACCCTTCTCTGGTCAGATATGGAATGTCAGATATATATCATACTTTCAAAGGTAGTAAACATTCGACCCTCTAATTTCACATTTATTTTTTATGAATTTTTCTTAAGTGCCATTTTAACACACAAGTCTATGGGGAATGTTTTACGCGCGTGACACCTTTGGGAGTAAAACAATCACGCTTGTTTAATCAAAAGAGAAACTTGCCAGTAGCCTTAATAGCGCCACCTCGTGCCCACGACTACTTGCATGTGGCCACCATAATGCAACATTCTGAGCTGTGTAGTCTTGTGATATAGACCCGCTTGAATGGTAAACATAGTTTTTTCTTAATAAACCAAATCTTGGATCACCTCGGCCTTTAAAAAAATTGCATATCATTTCTATCTGCTCATTTAGAAACAAAATAATGTATCAAAATATATATATATATTTTTTAACTCGAAAATGGAAAGCCATTGTAAAGATGGGTTAAGCTTCACAGAATAGGAGCAGGTATTAACATTTTTGTTTTTATTGTTTTATTTTCCACGAAGCTTCTACAAGATTATGAAGACGGTGATGAATTGGCTATGAGTATGTTTGATAACATGGACTGGTACATTGTCCCATCTCTCAATCCAGATGGCTACACCTACACTTGGACTAACGTAAGGAAGACGGGATTTGTTACCACTTCAAAAATGGACGTTACATTGATGAAGTAACTCTCCCTCATTGTTACATGATGAAATGTTATTCCAATTCCTCTGACAGCATGCACTGTTCAATGGAAAACATGATTTTGGAAATATACTTTTATTGGACTTATTCATTACAAATAAATCACCGAATTCTGTGTAGGGCGCTATCTAGGTTTGTAATAGATCGGGAAAATGCATGTTAGCTTTGACTTTGATCGATTATGTTAGTAGGCCTACATTGTGCTTAGCTTTATTATTATTTTTTTGGGAGGAGGGGGGGGTGTCAAAAAATAAAAGAAAGTGTGCCCCATATGGCCTGTTGGTAAATGCTGGATTCATAAGTGGTACCCACACACTAAGAATTTGGAGCGCAAAAACTTTGCGGAGCAAGCTTTGGGGTGCAATAATATTATGCACTTATGGGTACTAATATGCTCCTTTCAGAGAGGTGCAAAGTTGCACCTTTTCCACACAAAAAATCCCAGTGTGACACTTTGTCTGCACCTTTTACATTGCAAAATTGAACCTATTTTTCTTAGTGTGCAGAAAGAGATATTAGCCACCTTTCGCTAACCTCTGGGACGGTAACATTAGGGTCCCCTAACACAAAAGTTAACGATTAATACACTTGATTTTCAAGGCTGATTGTACATTATAGTCAATAGAATCAAACGTAGAAAACTGCTCTACAACCATTGCTAAGCTTTGTGTTACAGGCCCTATAGATCTGCTTTTCGTGTGCAAAATTCTTTCACGCGACACCCGCACCATATATGCATGTGTCCCTGACGTTATAAGTTGGTAAAACTGGTAAAACGAAATCTCGGAGGAAAAGGGGGGAGGATAAACTACTTGTAAAATTTTGAACGACAAGGCTATGGAAAGCCAAAAATGAGTTATATAATCAATTTAGCCTCGTGAGCTGATGTTGAAATATGGAAATGTTAATTAGTATTCCTACTGTAAACAGAGTGTGCCTATATATTTTGTGAAGTACATGAACTATGTTATTTACCACAATCCAATTGAAATTACACAAATACAATCTATCAAATCAAATATGTTAATATGCCGAAATTGTATGAAACAGTAGATTCTAAGACAATCAAGTCAAATTCAAAGAAATATGGAGGCGCATTATAAATTTGCAAGTATGTTAAAATGAATAGAATCATAGTTTCGAGAATTCTTGTCGTTTTTAATGAAATCCAGTTGATTTGAATAGCAGCCTCTATCCCTTTAGATAAGATATCTATACAAATTTGAGTAGTGGAAAATAAGTTTAAAAATGCACTATAAACCTGTAACATATTAAAAAATAAATTTTGCTTTGAGCCTCCAAATGTGAAAAGTAAATATGTTTTCAATTGATCAATGATAAATTTACGTGCCGCTGAAAAAAAAAACACTTTAAAACTGACGAGACTGGTTAAACATTTGACATTCTATTTATATTGATCATTGCAATTTCATTGATCGACTTTGATTAGCCTTGACCTTTCACCATTTGTAGGACCGACTTTGGCGAAAAACCCGATCGGATAATCTAGACAGCACAGGCAGTGGTTGCAGGGGAGCCGATCCGAACCGCAACTTCCCTTTCGGATGGTCCGGTAAGTTAATTAAATCCGGGGGTAGGAAACAATATCCCCAACCTCGCCCCTCCTTTTTCAAATCATGATTAAGGTCAAATGAAACGGGAAAATGAAATAACAATGTTTATTTTCAATGTCACATGATTCAAATGGTAGAAGACACTTTAGAGAATTATTCTGACAAGTCAACTTCCCAGGATTCTGCATATCCTTCCATTTTAAGAAGTGGCGTCTAGTCAAATATGCATGTATATAAAAAAAAAAATCGTGCCTCCATGAACCGGTGACAACTATGAGGCGCCGAATGTACCAATATTATATAGAACAATTATTTGTTATATAATCATTATTTATTAAATAATAACTATTATTTATATATAATTTACATTTTTTTCGTAAATAACTACTATTGCGAGAATAAATACAGTTCACACATGAAATTGCCATTTCTCAACTTTTATTGTCACTGGGGGATATTCCTAGATTAAGAACAATTTTCCAACAATATTTAACAATTAAGCAAGATCAAACAATTGAGACCTCGGCGAAGGAGGTCCAATGAAAGGGGGGTAACCGGGTCATGTGACCTGCGGAAGGAAGACATCCTACCGCGACTCCAGGGCAGGTATTTCCTGGGGTGCGGTTCCCCTATACAATTATCAACTATTCAATATTATGTTCTCGAGTGTCAGAGATGTAGGAGGGAGAGGCGTATATGAGTATGAAATATTGGAGGGGGAACCGGGTCACATGACCTGCCGGAAGGAAGACATCCGACCGGGACTCCAGGACAGGTATTTCCTGGGGTGCGGTTCCCCTATACATTTTTCATCTATTCAATATTATAGTTATCTCGTGTGTCAGGAGGGGGAGAGGTTTCAAGACATGAATGTGAAATCTTGGAGGGGGAACCTGGTCATGTGACCTGCCGGGAGGAAGAAATCCATCCGGAATTCCAAGCCAGGAGACTCAGAAAGATGCGTTCCCCTCTCCAATATTTAATGACCCAATAAGTACACAGTCCCTCCCCCTGGTGTTGAAATTTTTGTGAAATAAGACAGAAACGAGCCCCCACTATTTGTGAAACGGGCCCCAGATCTAGCCCAACCAACCAGCCAAAACAAACCCAACCAACCAACCAAAACAAGCCTGACCGACCAGCCAGCCAAAACCAGGCCAATCCAACCAAATGGATCAGACCAATTAAACAAGTAGAACAAGCCCATCCAACCAACCAATCAAGCCCATCCTCCAACCAGAACACATTCAACCAACTTAGTTCAATTGGCCCGTAAAGGGTCTCTATACCTTGCCATCAAGAATGTGAGGTATTCCTCTTGCCCATCACAACCCCCTTTGTCGCATATACCAGCATAGTATCGAAATACAATGAAGTACAAAACATATCGTTTCCGGTTATCCCCCCCCCCCTACAGAAATCAATGCTTTTAATGGGTGGGAGGGAGGGAAAAATAACGTCTTGAATCCCCCAGTGCGAAGTTGAGAATGAGCACACGTTTGCAATTCTTCCAGCGGGTGCGCACGTCCCGAAATCGCTTGCTATATTTCATTGGCTGTTCCCCGCATATAGGCGGAGCCTGCTCGGCAGTTGTTAAGCTATCACTAAGGACATTGCATTATGGGGCTAATGAGGCTGCTGTCGGCCAATCGCAGACCTGTTGTTGGGGGCGTGTCCTTGAAGATTTCCCGCGGAATACAAGCGCGCATTAATTGATCTTCACGGATTGTATGTAACGCTATTAGATACGTCTGCTGTAAGGACCTGCATTCTCTCACAAATGCGTCTATTCGCTAATTCGAATAATCGTATTGCGAGAATAAATACAGTTCACACATGAAATTGCCATTTCTCAACTTTTATTGTCACTGGGGGATATTCCTAGATTAAGAACAATTTTCCAACAATATTTAACAATTAAGCAAGATCAAACAATTGAGACCTCGGCGAAGGAGGTCCAATGAAAGGGGGGTAACCGGGTCATGTGACCTGCGGAAGGAAGACATCCTACCGCGACTCCAGGGCAGGTATTTCCTGGGGTGCGGTTCCCCTATACAATTATCAACTATTCAATATTATGTTCTCGAGTGTCAGAGATGTAGGAGGGAGAGGCGTATATGAGTATGAAATATTGGAGGGGGAACCGGGTCACATGACCTGCCGGAAGGAAGACATCCGACCGGGACTCCAGGACAGGTATTTCCTGGGGTGCGGTTCCCCTATACATTTTTCATCTATTCAATATTATAGTTATCTCGTGTGTCAGGAGGGGGAGAGGTTTCAAGACATGAATGTGAAATCTTGGAGGGGGAACCTGGTCATGTGACCTGCCGGGAGGAAGAAATCCATCCGGAATTCCAAGCCAGGAGACTCAGAAAGATGCGTTCCCCTCTCCAATATTTAATGACCCAATAAGTACACAGTCCCTCCCCCTGGTGTTGAAATTTTTGTGAAATAAGACAGAAACACCCATCCAAAAAGGAAACCCCAATTTTTTTTTTTTTTTTTTTTTTTTTTTTTTTGGCCATCCTCCTAGCGACCACACTTCCTGAACCGTTACCTGTTAGGCAGCCAAGGATTGTAAAGCGATCCGGAAGTCATTTATGAGCAGATCGCTACCACTATCAGATAAGTGTACCCCGTCTCGAAAGTACAGCCTGTGGTCCTGTATGCTTATGTTGTGATGCAGATAAGATGCTCGAAACATTCTCCTTACTTTTCCCCGGGCATGTTTGTTAATAGTCTTACGGCAGTTGTTCAACGCCAATTGGGAGTGCGGACCATCTGATCTGCCGTAGTAAAATAGCCTTGGTACGATTTCAGAAAAGCAGATGTGGCTGTTCGGAAGCTGCTGTCTGATAGACAGGAGAGTCTCGTCGACCGCCTGCCTGCAGTTCTTCACTGGGTGTCTACCGATGTTATTGGTGCCCGCATGAAGAATCACCACGTCCGGGGTAGCGTGATGCTTTAGCAGAGACTGAACAGACTTGGCCAGGTCATGCATTTCAAGGCCGCCCCTCCCGAACCACCGGACTTGGCTCCCTGGCTGAACCTCAAGGTTTTGGAGACCTGTCGCCTTGGCCCTTTCTCCGGCCCTTCGCACTAGGCTGTCTCCTACGATCCAGATCCTCCGGTTGCCTGTTGGTCCTGCATGACAAAGAAATTATACTATCACGAGCATCATATATCTTTCGACTCTTGGGTGAATCCCCCCCCCCCCACAATGCGTAATTGTAATTGCTACCGCTTCAATATTTGTTTACTTCCTATATCGTGCTTTGTCCATTTTCTTCCATGGTTATCCTTATATGTGCTACCTATTTTTTCATCTTTATTTATTTCTTAATTTTTTTTTTTTTTTTTTTTAAATATGTATTAATAGATTCATAATTCACTTCCTTGTGTTGTATTATCCGTTAAACTCAATGGGATACGTCCTACATTAAATGACAGACTTTTTACCCTTCCTTCTTCCTGGTCGTAACATAGTTAGGCTTCCCTATAGTCAAGTGCTTATACCTCATACTTGTACAAACCAAAATCATAAGCTTGTTTGCATCAACATAATGATAGAAATCTCAGTTCCCCTCAAATTCTCACATATGTTTTAAACGCGCTGCTCCGCCATCTGCCCATTTCTTGAAGCTGTTCTTCTGTCGCTCCTCCAATGGCCGCTGTAGTGGCGGCCCCAATTCGGAAGGAATGGGTCCCATATTTCTCTGCTTCAAAGCCGGAGACTCCCAAGACTTTCCTCAACACAGCTCTAAACTGATACCTAGTTAGCGGTGACCCATTTGCATGGCAGAAGAGGGGGCCTTGCATCGCTGGCCTCATTTTCAGATATCTAACCATCGCCCCTACTGGACAGCTGCTGTTCAATCCATTTCGCTTTATCTTCAGAGTTGTTGAAGTGCCATATTGATCTGTCTTTGAGAATCGAATGGTAACCAACAGGTAAGCTTCTTTAGAGCTTTGGAAAACACTTATGTCTTGGTCAAGGAGGGTCCTGTCTTCGGTCCCACCTGTGCCATCTACCGTGAACTCACCAACCCGCAGCATTCCGAAAAAGGCTAACAGAAATGATGCCTGAAACATGACGGCTTCATAATGGGTTACACAGATGAGACAGAGGTTAGGTAAAATATTGACAAGGACATCCCATGTTATAGGCCTGCGCCAATCTTTCCTCTTCCGGCCTCGCCTGCTTCCTTCAATCATCTTCCTGATCAGAAAATGGGTGGTCGGGTCAAGCCAGCTGTATATCTTATGCAAGTATGATAGCGCTGCCACATGAAGTGTTATAGTTGATGGTGCTCTACCACTCAGTGACAGATGCGCGATAAATGACATGACCTGCTGGGGAGTAGCCGGCCAAGATGAATCCAGCGTGTTCGCCAGTCGGAATCGCTGGAACGAGTCGATAGCTCTCTGGTACGAGGTCTTGGTCCCCTTAGTTGTAGCATCTGAAATAAGCCGGCATACCTCCTGCTCTATATCCGCCAAATGCTTTCTGGTATTGGTGTTGATGTTGCATCCGCCTGTGGTGCCAGCGTGTGGAACCTGCTCATCTGTAACCGGGATAGAGAGTCAGCAATATCATTTTCTTTTGTGGCGATATAGACTGCCTTGACTATCGTGTCTCTCTTCAAACATTGGAGAACTAGGGTTCTTACAAGTGACATTATTCTTGGGCAATGGGATGTCTGTTTGTTTATGACATTCTTGATGGCCATATTATCGGTATGAAGTCTAATTCGCTTCCCTGCTAGATCGGAACCCCATACCAACAGTGCTACGGCTATTGGGACCATCTCTTTCCATGCAATGGAATAGTCCCCAGATAGAACAAAAGGGGGCCAATGGCCGCAAAACCATTTGCCATGAAAGTAACCACCGAAACCTATTGTACCACTCGCGTCAGTGAAGAGGTCAAGATCAAAGTCACTCTCCCAGCGACCCGGTCGAACTATAGTCACCCCATTGAAGTCATCTAGGAAGGCGAGCCATGTTGTTAGATCGGACTTTGTTCCCTCTGAGAGTTGTATTACACTGTCCGGTTTTGAAATTTTCTTTGTCTGATCTGTTAACCTCCTCAGAAAGGCCCTACCCGGTTTAACCGCCCTACATATAAAATTAAGCGACCCGATCAAGGACTGTATCTCCTTCAAAGACAAGGATTGTTTCCTAATTGTCTCTGCGATCTTCCGTTTCAATTGTGTCCTTTTCTCGCAAGGGACTCTTACTTCCATGCGTTCTGTGTCAATTTCAAGGCCTAGAAATGTAAGTCTGGTTGTGGGACCCTCTGACTTCTCTTGAGCGAGGGGGACCCCCAGCTCTCTGCATAATGTCCTAAACTCTCGGATAATTTCTAGACATGAGAGGCCCCCTCCCTTGGCTGAACCCACTGCTAAAAAATCATCCATGTAATGTATCAGCCGATCGGTTCCCAGTTTGTCTCTCACACAGAATTCGAGGAAGGATGAAAACTTTTCGAAATATGCTGGTGCACACCGAATGCCCATCGGGAGACATCTGTCAACATAATACAGACCCTGAAATTTCACACCCAACAATTCAAAATCCCGGGGATTTATAGGGAGCAACCTGAAAGCTGACTTAATGTCTTCCTTTGCCAGCTGCACTCCTCTACCGATCCTTGACACTATGTCTACTGCATCGTCAAACCTACTATATTCAACCTTACATGCATCCTCCCGTATGAAATCATTTATAGAAAGACCTGTAGGATAGGAAAGATGGTGAATTAACCTGTATTCTCCAGGAGTTCTTTTTGGCACAAGACCAATAGGGCTGACCCTAAGGTTGGTCAGTGGTCTCTTGTCAAATGGTCCTAAATATCTACCTAGCCTAACTTCTTTATCAATTTTCTTCTTCGCCTCTTCCCTGTTGTGTTCCACTGATTTTAGATTCGGAAAATCGACTGGCATCCGGGGGCCTGTATAATTCAAGTCAAAACCAAACATAAAACCTAACTTCAAAAATTCGGCAGTCCTTTTGTCGGGATAGTCCCTTAATTTGGTAACTAACTTCTCAACCAAAACTGGAGTCGGGGCTAACGCTGGCAAAAGACTAGGCCAGCACTCTATACCTAATTCTACTTTATCCCTACTTTTGCCCCTGGCCTCCAGTTGCTTGCAGGAACTTGGGGCACTTGACTTTCCCGTGTCCCGGGATGCCACATGCAACGCACTTATGTAAGAATCTGCATTGCTGCCTATTGCAGACCCCTGGTCCGAAATTGAGCTCGTAACATACATTTGACGCGCTTGGCGTTCGCTTACTGCTAACCTTTCGGTGGTCCGAATTTTGCCTCCACCCCCCGGCCTGCTGGCGGGCAAAGGGAAATTGACCAGGAGATGTGTAGTTGTTCTTCCCGTATCCTGTCAGTCTATAGCTCGAGGGGTTATGGGCCCCTTGCTTCGGAGAACCCCCACCGACCACATACATGAGCCATAATTCGCCATCTATTCTACCCCAAGCCTGGCCCAGAAGCGTCACTGACATGCGGGAACGATACTGAATGTCGTATTCTCGCCACCCGAATCCAGTATATTTATTAGCAGCTGATCTGATAAGGCTGCAGTATTTAAGTAAGGCCTGGGCCGAGTGACTGTGCGCCTCTAAGTAGACGCTCGCATATACCAGAAACGCGCTGGTCCACAACTCGATATTGGTAATCTTGTTTTTTGAGCTAGCCACAGGTTTCAAGAAAATTTGTTGACCATTCTGGACCATCGTGAACCCAAATTGTTCCTCCTGTGGCCCCATGGGCCGGGTGGACATCCCCTGATCACCAACTAGCCCATTTAGATCTATATATTCACCTCTCCATATTTTTTCTTTGATGTTCTTGGGAATCGCAGCCCCTAATGCTTCCCCGTGTATTTGAGTTGGGTTAACACTCACCGGCCCATCATTTAGTGCTGAAGCTTGGCCCTGGTTTGGATCTAGGCCTACGTTCCGAGTCAAACTGGAGCTAGATCTAACGTTAGAATTACTGCTGTAACCGTCCTCGGAAAGGATACGACCTACAGGGGGACCTAGGTCACTAGGCCTAGTGTATGATGGTGGCACGTAATACTCGGAAATGACCCCATGGGAATGGGTGACACCACACCACTCTCATCCCTAGCAGTCACGGCATTACCGATATTACCGATATTAGCTGTATCTGCACTAGTAATCACGTTAGTTGTAATAACAGCATCAGCAACCTCACCTGACACGGGTATTTGTGGTTGATTTGGCTGAGGCGTAGAGCTCATCTCCAGCTGCCCCGGTCCCGAGAGCGTCCGTTGGACTTCACCACCCTCGGCCTGCGCTGACGCTGCTCCACCTTGCCCGGTATTTTCACCATTTCTCCTCCTTGATCTCGTAATAACTCTATTTGCCGTCCTCCCGGCAGTGTCAGTCTCTTGTTTGCGTGGTCTACCACGGCCACGGCCACGTCCAGCTTTCCGTTTGCCCATGTTTTAACGCTAATCGGGAAAATTCACGTAGTGAACAAATCACAAAAACTAACGTCTTGAAAAAATAACGTCTTGAATCCCCCAGTGCGAAGTTGAGAATGAGCACACGTTTGCAATTCTTCCAGCGGGTGCGCACGTCCCGAAATCGCTTGCTATATTTCATTGGCTGTTCCCCGCATATAGGCGGAGCCTGCTCGGCAGTTGTTAAGCTATCACTAAGGACATTGCATTATGGGGCTAATGAGGCTGCTGTCGGCCAATCGCAGACCTGTTGTTGGGGGCGTGTCCTTGAAGATTTCCCGCGGAATACAAGCGCGCATTAATTGATCTTCACGGATTGTATGTAACGCTATTAGATACGTCTGCTGTAAGGACCTGCATTCTCTCACAAATGCGTCTATTCGCTAATTCGAATAATCGTATTATATAAAATATAATTTCTAATTATTTATATATAATTCCAAGTAATACTTCATTATTTGTAAATAATAATAGTTCGACATTCCATTATTTATAAATAATGATTATTTGTTTTTCATTATTTATAAATAATGATTATTTGTTTTTCATTATTTATAAATAATGATTATTTGTTTTTCATTATTTATAAATAATGAGTATTTGTTTTTCATTATTTATAAATAATGATTATTTGTTTTTCATTATTTATAAATAATGATTATTTGTTTTTCATTATTTACAAATAATGATTATTTGTTTTTCATTATTTATAAATAATGATTATTTGTTTTTCATTATTTATAAATAATGATTATTTGTTTTTCATTATTTATAAATAATGATTATTTGTTTTTCATTATTTATAAATAATTTGTTGAGTTTTCCATTATTTATAAATAATGATTATTTGTTAAATAATGAAAACGTCTACTTCATTATTTATAAATAATTTTTTCGAGCGCACCATTATTCTCATTATTTATAAATAATCATTATTTAATGTTCGAGTTTTCCATTATTTATAAATAAAGATTATTTGTTAAATAATGAAATATCTACTTCATTATTTATAAATAATAATTTTGTTTCAATATCCCATTATTTATAAACAATTTTTACAGTTTGCCATTATATACAAATAATCATTATTTATTAAATAATGCCATTATTTATTAAATAATGGAAAACTCGCTATAACATGCAAATGTGGGACCGCCCATGATATGAATATTCATGATGTGATTTCCTTTTTCGTGATTTTTCTTCACAAATTTTTGTCCATTTCCTCTTCATAATGACATTTCTTGAAGCAATTTTCTAGGGATATGGTCTGATTGTAATATTCTTCATTTTCTATATAACTTCGTCTTCGTAGAAATATCAAAAAGTGTAATTTTATACGATTTTTCCTACAGTTCACAATCCCCATAGGCGCGCGTGTATCGTAGGGACAACCGGTGAATCGACGGAGTGCTCTTCAGGTGTCACGCGCGTAAAACATTCCCCATAGACTTGTGTGTTAAAATGGCACTTTTGAAAAATTCATAAAAAATAAATGTGAAATTAGAGGGTGGAATGTTTACTACCAATGGATAGGTTATATATCTGACATTCCAAATCTGACCAGGATAGGGTACCGTAGCCAGCTCATTTTAAAAATAAATCGCCATTTATGAAGATAACTATGAATGGATCGAATTCATCAACTGAAACAGTAAAATAGCCCTAATTATTCCGCCAGTCAAAAAATAGTTCCAAGTCACTTATTCATCTTCCCAATTTGGGCGAAGGAAGTTCAGTAGTTACCATTTTTAGAATCAGTGTTAGATTTTGAATCATATTTATACATTTTTGTCAATCAGCAATATCAAATTGACAAAAATTCGAATGGGTTGGGTCGAACGAATATCTTTAGCCCTCCTGATGTAATTAGGCCCGTGGAACCTATATTATAGGACCTATGAATTTTATTTTTTTGAATAGCTACTTTGCTATTCTTATATATCTGTACACTCACACTAGCACAAAGAAATACATTGAAAATGTCTATTTTCTATGCAATGACCCATTTTAATGTGTTACTCATACATGTTATTTTCACTATATATGGATGTATACAAATCCTACCTGCATATAGCCCAACAGTGAATGCAATGACAATATAGGTCCCTATCAATTTTAATATAAAGGTGTATGTAAATTCTGTGTAGATATCAGGATACCAGAACTGCCCCAAACATAATTACCAAATATCAAATAGACATGAGATTGGATGAGAAAACAATAAAAGAATGAGATACTACTTTAGTATACTTGCATTTGACCTATTCAAAATCTTCCTAGGGCTGTTGCCTCTCAAATGTAAGAAGGAAGAGATACATAAATAGATAGATAGAAAGAGAGAGAGAGAGAGAGAAGGATAATTTTATAGATGGCATGGCTTAATAAAGAGGGGGGGGGGGGCTATACTAAGATTGCAGCACACAGCCACCCCCCCCCCTCCTTAGTTGAGCACTATTAGATACCTTATACCTTACCTTACTCTGTGCCCTTTCTGAATTCCTTCTTGAAGGTACCACTCTAGTTCTCTTCAGTAAAGTTCTCAAAGTTCTACCTCCTCTCTACCTACCCCCTTCCTAAGAACAATTTTAACATGAGCAATTTCTAAAGGTCTTTCTAATGCTAAGTAGGTGATGTACACTAACACAAAACAATGATAAATCAGAACATAAAGAGGCATTGACTCTATACATTGACCAATCTACATACATTCCTATAGGCTACACAGACCTACTAACTTTACCTGATGTAGCCCTGCTAGCCATTAAATCCATTTTTTGCACCACTTGATGACTAAACATATTGATATCAGTGAGAAATTGTTTGCTACTGAAGAGTTTGGCCAGGTATACCATCCACTACTAGGGATTTCCCATATTACTTACAGGTGTCACGCGCGTAAAACATTCCCCATAGACTTGTGTGTTAAAATGGCACTTTTGAAAAATTCATAAAAAATAAATGTGAAATTAGAGGGTGGAATGTTTACTACCAATGGATAGGTTATATATCTGACATTCCAAATCAGACCAGGATAGGGTACCGTAGCCAGCTCATTTTAAAAATAAATCGCCATTTATGAAGATAACTATGAATGGATCGAATTCATCAACTGAAACAGTAAAATAGCCCTAATTATTCCGCCAGTCAAAAAATAGTTCCAAGTCACTTATTCATCTTCCCAATTTGGGCGAAGGAAGTTCAGTAGTTACCATTTTTAGAATCAGTGTTAGATTTTGAATCATATTTATACATTTTTGTCAATCAGCAATATCAAATTGACAAAAATTCGAATGGGTTGGGTCGAACGAATATCTTTAGCCCTCCTGATGTAATTAGGCCCGTGGAACCTTCATCGAAATACTACGTTGGTTGGTCCCCGGAAGTGGCGGGCGGAATTTAGCCCGAATCCTCGATAGAAGTCGATCAAATGCATATGAGCTGAGAGAGTGAAATATCAGTGTACTTGTACAGGCCCTTCTACTTTTTATAAATATTTCTTGTTGCTTTTTTTGTTAAGTTAATTTTTCCTGGTGTAGAGATAAGTTTCAGTCTGTTTGAGGCGTTTGGGGCGATTTCACCCTGGCCCCAAAATGCTCGCAACGACAATACGGGGGCATGATGACCCCTAAATTTTTAAAAACTTATTTTTCTATTGAAAATTATCACAAAATTCACCAAAAGTGTGCACGAAAGCCTTCGTATTTCACTTTTAAAACTCCAAAAAGTGCCCAAATGACAAGCTTGGTCGCTTCGCTGTGTCGCTTTCAACTTGAGAACGTTTACGCGTCTGCTTCCCCCCCCCCCCCTCCTCCGAAAGAAATTCTGTATACGGCCATCAAAGAGCCTGGCACATTGATTTATGTATACTTCATTTTCATTATTTTTATCTCATTATCATCATGGCCTTACGCAGAATTTTTTCCGGGGGGGGGGGG
The DNA here is from genome assembly GCF_037042905.1 of Lytechinus pictus. NCBI lineage: Eukaryota > Metazoa > Echinodermata > Echinoidea > Temnopleuroida > Toxopneustidae > Lytechinus > Lytechinus pictus. The sequence continues at coordinate 30,606,880 of NC_087246.1, forward strand.
GTGGGGGGAGCAGGACGCGCGTAAACTTTCTCATAAAAATCTTGAAAAAGCGAAGCGACCAAGCTTGTCATTTGGGCACTTTTTGGAGTTTTAAAAGTGAAATACGAAGGCTTTCGTGCACACAATTGGTGAATTTTGTGATAATTTTCAATAGAAAAATAAGTTTTTAAAAATTTAGGGGTCATCATGCCCCCGTATTGTCGTTGCGAGCATTTTGGGGCCAGGGTGAAATCGCCCCAAACGCCTCAAACAGACACTCCAAACGCCTCAAACAGACACTCCAAAATGTATTTGAAGTGCATTATTATAACTGAAACTTATCTCTACACCAGGAAAAATTAACTTAACAAAAAAAGCAACAAGAAATATTTATAAAAAGTAGAAGGGCCTGTACAAGTACACTGATATTTCACTCTCTCAGCTCATATGCATTTGATCGACTTCCATCGAGGATTCGGGCTAAATTCCGCCCGCCACTTCCGGGGACCAACCAACGTAGTATTTCGATGAAGAGCACTCCGTCGATTCACCGGTTGTCCCTACGATACACGCGCGCCTATGGGGATTGTGAACTGTAGGAAAAATCGTATAAAATTACACTTTTTGATATTTCTACGAAGACGAAGTTATATAGAAAATGAAGAATATTACAATCAGACCATATCCCTAGAAAATTGCTTCAAGAAATGTCATTATGAAGAGGAAATGGACAAAAATTTGTGAAGAAAAATCACGAAAAAGGAAATCACATCATGAATATTCATATCATGGGCGGTCCCACATTTGCATGTTATAGCGAGTTTTCCATTATTTAATAAATAATGGCATTATTTAATAAATAATGATTATTTGTATATAATGGCAAACTGTAAAAATTGTTTATAAATAATGGGATATTGAAACAAAATTATTATTTATAAATAATGAAGTAGATATTTCATTATTTAACAAATAATCTTTATTTATAAATAATGGAAAACTCGAACATTAAATAATGATTATTTATAAATAATGAGAATAATGGTGCACTCGAAAAAATTATTTATAAATAATGAAGTAGACGTTTTCATTATTTAACAAATAATCATTATTTATAAATAATGGAAAACTCAACAAATTATTTATAAATAATGAAAAACAAATAATCATTATTTATAAATAATGAAAAAAAAAAAAATCATTATTTGTAAATAATGAAAAACAAATAATCATTATTTATAAATAATGAAAAACAAATAATCATTATTTATAAATAATGAAAAACAAATAATCATTATTTGTAAATAATGAAAAACAAATAATCATTATTTATAAATAATGAAAAACAAATAATCATTATTTATAAATAATGAAAAACAAATACTCATTATTTATAAATAATGAAAAACAAATAATCATTATTTATAAATAATGAAAAACAAATAATCATTATTTATAAATAATGAAAAACAAATAATCATTATTTATAAATAATGAAAAACAAATAATCATTATTTATAAATAATGAAAAACAAATAATCATTATTTATAAATAATGAAAAACAAATAATCATTATTTATAAATAATGGAATGTCGAACTATTATTATTTACAAATAATGAAGTATTACTTGGAATTATATATAAATAATTAGAAATGATATTTTATATAATAGTAGTTATTTACAAATAAAATGTAAATTATATATAAATAATAGTTATTATTTAATAAATAATGATTATATAACAAATAATTGTTCTATATAATATTGGTACATTCGGCGCCTCATAGACAACTTGTCTATAGAGGCTAAAAAGACATTACATACTGATATACCTGTGAGCAATGCCAACATAACAGAGAACAGGAACCGTTTCTCAAAAGTTGATATCATTGGCAAAGCATTATTTCAATGACAGTGTTAATGAATTCATAGGCTTGGATTGATCGAGAAGCCCAATTGCGGCGCCACGTAGAGAGGGGGGCAGGGGTTATCTCATTCTTGTAATTTTAAGTAAAATAGAAATAGAAAAGTGAGGGGAAAGGGAAACAAAGAGGAATAGAAGGAAAGAAAGAAGATTAAAAAAGTATACAAGAGGTATTTGGGTCGTTTAATTCTATCACATCCTTATTATTCAATAGAAAAAAGAATACTTCACGTTTGGGGGTCATCTTACCCGCCCACCCACCCACTCCCTCGTCAAAATAAATAGGTGTGACCCCTAATGGTCATCTAGTGAAATGGTGTCCTTGTTTGTATTTCTATCTACCTAAAAATGATCACTATCCTAGGAAACGGCACCAGTCCATTCCCGTGTTCTAACATATATCACGGCAAATCGGCTCTCTCCGAAACCGAAGTCGATGGCGTTGTCGAATATCTTCGCAACCTGAAAGCTAATAACCAGAACTTTCTCATCTTCCTCGATTGGCACAGCTACGGACAATACTTCCTCTCCCCGTGGTCCTACTCTGCCTACGCCCCAAACCCTCCCGACTACGACGCCATGGTGAGGACATTTTCATTTGCCCCTTTCACGAATTCTGGATCATTTCCTTGATTTCTTTTTACACACTTGAATTACTTCCGTGGACAATTATATTTGATTAATTTAAGAATATGATAATTGCGATCACTAAAAAAAGCCTTCATATAGAAAATGTTGAAATGAAAATTTCTGATGATCAAGATGTCCTTTATCATTGAACAAAAAATCATGACAGGAATAACAGCCCTTATCTCACAACTCGATGGAAAATTTTTACCATCCCCTAACATGTAACTTTAAATTTAGGAAATATATAACGAAAAATACTGAAGAGAAAAATACTACCTTTTATAAAAACAAAAATAGATGACTGCCAAAATCAGCTTCAAATTCCGAAGGTAGATTCGACCAGGCAACTGAATTCGACGGAATTGGTTCCGATTCGATTCTTCGGATATTCCTTCAACTTTACGTCAGTTCCTAGAATGTTTTGGCAAATTTCAACAATTTTATTTTTTCTAATCCTGTACTGGTTCCTTTCTGTAGATGGCAATGGGTAAGGCTGCGAGTGATGCCATAGCAGCCGTGCACGGTACAGTCTTTCAGAGTGGCTCATCAATTGAACTTCTGAGTAAGTACGATGGAATTTTTAATTCATAAGATCGATGTTTCTTTTGTTGTGGCATGATTATTACGGTCATTTAATTGTTGGAAATATTGGTAGAATATGCTAGGTGTGAGAAGTTATTCGATGAACGGTGATATATGTCAAGTTCAAATACAACGACTGGAGCCAAGCAAGGTCTCAGCTGCACAGATGTCGATATCACAGGCTGGTGGTACTGGCGTACGTATGTATATATATAGTTGCGGCGGGGCTTGGGGGGCACTGGTGTTGAAACATTTCCACGACAACCCCCCCCCCCCCAAAAAAGGACAAGGTGTGAAAAGCGATGTTGTATCCCTAATATTTCCACAAGAACGATATGGAAGCCAAAAATAATGAAAGGAACATAACATTTTAACAAACAGAATATGTTCACACCTCGAAAAATGTTTCAGGCTGATGATGAGCTACGTGAACCTCGAAGCATGTTCCGTTTATAAATTTAAAATGTTATGTTCTTTTCATTCTTTTTTATCCTTAATATTACATTAGAATAATTGTTGTATGGTTTCATTAAAAAAAGGCAACTTTCCCCCCGCCCTCGACATTTCAGATCTTTTGCCTCATAAAAGCCCTAGTGCTCCCTATTTTGGGGGCTCATTATACCAAAGCTGGTATATTCTCAAGACAATGACTGCAAGTGTTGATGACAGACATGAATATACAGAACTGAGAGCCTGACGATATAGGGCTATAGCCTAACTGAACATTGGAAGAAAAAAAATAGTAAATGGACTAAATGCAGATTAGACCAACTTGTAACTAGACCAAATGGTTGTTGATGAACAAGGATTGGACCATATGGGATGAGACCAAAGGGGGTATAGACGAGCTATTGCAGAATCATTATCAGATGTATCATAATTGGTCTTTACTCTGGAGTTTTCACAACACTTTCTGGAACACAGATAATGTATTGTCAAATGCCCTCCATGACAATGAAGTCTTTGTCGAGAATTGGTGCATCGAAATTTGCAATTATTCGTCAGCCCCGAAATGTAGGACGAAATTGTTGTTCCGATTCACCAATTTTTGACAACCTCCTCCCAGATTTTCATAATAATAATAATAATTATAATAATAATAATGATAATAATAATAATAATAATAATGGTATAATTTAATAATGTTATCATCAAGAGAGTAATGAGGTTATCATTAAGACAGTAATGATGTTATCATCAAGATAGTAATGATGTTATCATCAAGACAGTAATAGTGTTATCAAGACAGTAATGATGGTATCATCAAGACTGTAATGATGTTATCATCAAGACAGTAATAGTGTTATCATCAAGACAGTAATGATGTTATCATCAAGACAGTAATTGTGTTATCATCAAGACAGTAATGATGTTATCATCAAGACAGTAATTGTGTTATTATCACGACAGTAATGATGTTATCATCAAGACAGTAATGATGTTATCATCAAGACAGTATGATGTTATCATCAAGAGAGTAATGGTGTTATCATCAAGACTGTAATGATGTTATCATCAAGACTGTAATGATGTTACCATCAAGACAGTAATGATGTTATCATCAAGACAGTAATGATGGTATACCATCAAGACTTTAATGATGTTATCATCAAGACTGTAATGATGTTATCATCAAGACTGTAATGATGTTATCATAAAGAAGTAATGATGTTATCATCAAGACTGTAATGATGTTATCATCAAGACTGTAATGAAGTTAAGACTGTAATGATGTTATCATCAAGACTGTAATGATGTTATCATTAAGACAGTAATGATGTTATCATCAAGAGGGTAATGATGTTATTATCAAGACTGTAATGATGTTATCATCAAGACTGTAATGATGTTATCATCAAGACTGTAATGATGTTATCATCAAGACTGTAATGATGTTATCATAAAGAAGTAATGATGTTATCATCAAGACTGTAATGATGTTATCATCAAGACTGTAATGAAGTTAAGACTGTAATGATGTTATCATCAAGACTGTAATGATGTTATCATTAAGACAGTAATGATGTTATCATCAAGAGGGTAATGATGTTATTATCAAGACTGTAATGATGTTATCATCAAGACTGTAATGATGTTATCATCAAGACTGTAATGATGTTATCATCAAGACTGTAATGATGTTATCATTAAGACAGTAATGATGTTATCATTAAGAGGGTAATGATGTTATCATCAGGACTGTAATGAAGTTATCATCAAGACTGTAATGATGTTATCATCAAGACTAATGATTTTATCATCAAGACAGTAATGATGTTATCATCAAGACAGTAATGATGTTATCATCAAGACATTAATGATGTTATCATCAAGACAGTAATTGTGTCATCATTAAGACAGTAATTGTGTTATCATCAAGACAGTAATGATGGTATCATCAAGACTGTAATGATGTTATCATCAAGACAGTAATGATGTTATCATCAAGACAGTAATGATGGTATCATCAAGACTGTAATGATGTTATCATCAAGACTGTAATGATCTTATCATCAAGACTGTAATGATTTTATCATCAAGACTGTAATTAACTTTAACATCAAGACTGTAATGATTTTATCATCAAGACAGTAATGATGTTATCGTCAAGACAGTATTGATGTTATCATCAAGACAGTAATTGTGTTATCATCAAGACAGTAATAATGTTATCATCAAGACAGTAGTGATGTTATCATCAAGAAAGTAATGATGTTATCATCAAGACAGTAATGAGGTTATCATCAAGACAGTAATGATGCTATCATCAAGACAGTAATGATGTTATCATTAAGAGAGTAATGATGTTATCATCAAGACTGTAATGATGTTATCATCAAGACAGTAATTGTGTTATCATCAAGACAGTAATGATGGTATCATCAAGACTGTAATGATGTTATCATCAAGACTGTAATGATCTTATCATCAAGACTGTAATGATGTTATCATCAAGACAGTAATTGTGTTATCATCAAGACTGTAATGATGTTATTATCAAGACAGTAATGGTGTTATCATCACGAGGGTAATGAAATGTATAATTTTTCCTCTTTCAGACGAGGCCGCAGGATCCAGCAAAGATTGGGGATACGTCCCTTACGATGAGACCAGCAAGTTTAGGGGTGGTCTTGGTGCCAAGTACTCCTATACTGTGGAACTTCGTGACAAGGGAACGTATGGTTTCCTGCTGCCCGAGGACCAGATTCAACCAGTAGGGGAAGAGATGTATGCTGGGGTCCGAGCCATCGGGGATTACATTCTTAGAGAACTTGGCTTTATTCCATAGCTTTCAGATCTTCGTTACACAAAATTTGGCCATCAATGGTAGAACATAATCATAACTGCCTCCAATATGATTTCCATATAAACATTCTTTTACAAAACTATATAAAAAAATTATGTGTTACCAACAACACTAGCCAACATTTTAAGAGGACAACTTGTATCAGCTCTTGTTGAAAATACATCAAGGAGTAAGGACATATTAAATGTGACCAGGCACCCCTTCCCCCCCCCCCCAAAAAAAAAAAAAAAAAAAAAAAAAAAAAAGTCGTCAGGGAAGGTTCTCTTTAAATAAAGCCCGGCGCAGGCTATGCGATTTGTTGCGGTCCGAATTTCAAAGAAATTGTAATAACATAGCGATCAGAGTTCAGAATAGTGGTAGGACTACGGAAATAAAAAAGAAATCAGTGTAGTTCGAGCCCCCCTGTAGTAATAAAATCAAATTCAAATCCAAATCGTAATGACGTCATCGTCGGCTACGACTTGAAGCCGATTTGGACCTTACTCCGACAACAGGGCTTGCCGCAAAGCAAAAATAAGATTGTGTTATTCCTAATATTATGCCGAACTTCAAATGAAATCATTTTACCTCCTGAAACTTTCACATCTAATGCAAAATGTGATTTTTTTTTTAATCGCGTCGCATCTGATCGCATAGTGTGCGCTGCATGGCTTAACCATAATGTGAACTTGGTCTTCAAAAAGAGAAAAATTGTTAAACTATTTAATCTGAAAGAATAATTATTCTTCACACTGTCGAAATTTTTAGTTCTAAAGTGAAATTTAAGAAAATGTACAAAAGTATCTTTAACACCATTTTTTCGGACTTCTTGGAAGTTTCCCTGTAAATGCACAGAGTGGACATATTTTTTTTTGCTTTAGTGAACCCCAAACTTGAAAACCTTGTTTTCCCTAATAGTATCCCTAAATTAGACCCCAAAAGAGCCAATCTGGAATAAAATTATTGGAAATGGTTTTTTGACTGATTTGAGTAGGTATGGGTGTCAACATTTACCAAAAAAAAGTTAGGAGGAATACGGGTTGGGGAAAGTGCTTTTTTTCAAGGTCAAAGGTCAATGACCTTTTCGTACATACTGTATAATGGTATCTCTGAGATGGAAAGGCGCAGGTTGATGATAATGGTGTCAAAATGCACAAATTCTTACCAGAATATCAAATAGAATAAAATTAATGACCTAGAATGCACGTTCACCTATAAAATTCAAGGTCAAAGCCTTTCAAAAGGTCAATTACCTTTTATACATTATATACCATACCGTATAATGGTATCTCTGAGATGATAAGGTACATGCTGGTGATCAAGGTGTCAAAATGTACAGATTCTTACAAGAAGATCAAATAAAATAAACTTAAGTACCTAGAATGCACATTCACCAATAAAATTCAAGGTCAAAGGTCAATGAACTTTTATACTACATATACCATATTATATAATTGTATCTCTAAGATAAAACGGTGCAGGTTGGTGTTCTTGGTGTCAAAACACGCATATTCTTACAGGAAGATAAAATAAAATTAAGCATCGAGAATGCACATTCACCCATAAAATTCAAGGACAAAGGTCAATGTCCTTTTTAACGTTAGATAATAATAATGGTATCTCTGAGATAAAACACCGCAGGTTGGTGATCTTGGTGCCAAAATCCAAAGACTTGTACAAGAAGATTAAACAACACTAACATAAGTATAAAGAATAAACCTTCACCCTTGAAATCCTAGATCAGAGGAAATATATAATCTATATGATATAAAAATAACCAAAAACAATATATTTGTGTTCATATTTTATATCTGAATAATGTAAATAACCATGGCTAATTTGTAATGAAAACATGGAGGTTTCATAATTTCGGTCCGAAATAATGAAGGCCATGGAGAATGTATTTAGGGGTCAGAGGTCAATGAGCCCTTTCCAAAATATCAGTGGAAATTAAGTTTAAAAAGTTGATAACCAAATAACACTTTTTCATATACTGCGATGCATTGCCAAAAGCACTGAAAAAATAAATGAAATCAAGTATATAATTTGAAATGATTTTTATCTTAAGTAGCAGCATTTAATGCATCATTATATCTATTAAAATCAAGGTTGTCGTGTCTTTTCTCTCCAGCGATAGGCCACTCACCTCAATGCTATAATAAATACTATAAACTATTAGCTTAATCTTCTGAAAATGGATAGGACAGGTCTAACTCTCATGTCACAGCTAGCATCATCTGAGAGCATTTCCAAACAGCAGAGGGATGATGATGATGATGAAATGAAGGCCATCATTAGAGCTGCAGCTTCTGTCATGTACATGTAGTAAATTATATATATATATCAACTTCAACAAAGACGAATTCCCGTATTATTAGTACCTTTCATCAGTTCATTGCGAGCTGCCAGAATCTCTTGTGATGCTAATGCTGCAAGACAAAACTTCATATCTGCTCTCTGCCGTACGTCACCCATGATGCTATTTGTACTAGGTATCAGTTTGTACAAGGATCATGATTTTGGTCCAGAACAACTGATTGTTATCATGCACAAATTAGGCATATAACAATAAAATTCAAAAGGAGAGAATAGCTTACAAGTACACATCCATCGACCTAACAAAACTCCTACAGCACCACTTCCAGTTCTTGAGAATCAAGCTGTGCAATTATCAGTAATAATATAGATCCTGGTCTGATATCCCTTGACAGAACGTTAGGCTTTCATTGAATGGGCCAGATCAAAGTCTTGAAAATGTCAGAAGGTTTTCAAGAGTTCAATTACTCTTTGCTGAAGTTGAGACACTTCGTCATTGTCCCTGGCTATATGAAAATGTTCTCGGATGATGCTTGCCATAAGACTTAGGCCTATCCTTTTCATTTACAGATTAAGTTATAGTGTTATAGTATTGATTGTAACATTTGAGGTTAGTGACCTATTGCTACAGAGAAATTAGTACCTTGATTTAGATTTATAAAATGCATATCTAAATGCTGCTACTTTAGGTAACTTCACCATTGTCACCATTTCAAATTATATCACACATGATTTTTTTTACACTTTTGTCAATGCATTACAGTATATTATAGGAAAAAGTGTTATTTGATCCAATTTTACCTCGAATTTGTATTTTGACATCATCATTGGTCAAGGATTCAACTATTAAATTTGTGTTCTTTTTCCACGCAGGTCAGTCTTTTTCCCATCAGAATCACTATACCTACATGCCACAATCACGTTATATCGATCTATTTACTTAAATTCCCTGACGCTATTGACATACTTGTAGTTGATTGACCTTTAACTCCTAAATATATTTTCCATGGCCATTTTTTATCCTTGTTTCTTTCAGAGTGAAATTATTAGACTTCCAAGTGTTCATTACAAATAGTTATCTTTCTTTCTATTATTCACAAATAAAATGTGAATATAATGGATTAATTTCATTTTTGGGGGAATCATGCATGGATATATAAATATTTATCAACTTTTGACCTTTGACTTTGGATATTGGATTATTCTGTATGATTATTTTGAGTCTTATCTTCTTGCAAAAATTGCTTTTTGACATCAAAATCACCAACATGCAGCGTTTTATCTCAGAGATACCTTTATACGATATATAACCTATGTAAAAAGGTCACTGACCTTTGACCTTGAACTTTATGGGTTAGTATGCATTCTAGGTGATTAACTTTATCTTATTTGACCTTCCTGTAAGAATCTGGGAATTTTGATACAACGATCACCAACCTGCACCTTCTCATCTCAGAGATACCATTATATACCGTATATGGTATACAATGTAAAAAAAGTAATTGAGCTTTAAAAGCTTTGACCTTGAATTTCATTCATTTGGTGAAGGAGCATTGTAGGTACTTGATTTGATTTCATTTGATCTTCTTGTAAGAATCTTTGCATTTTGACACCAAGATCACCAACCTGCGCCTTTTCATCTGAGAGATAGCATTATACCGTATATGGTATATAATGTAGAAAAAAGGTCATTGACCTTTGAAAGGCTTTGACCATGAATTTTATTGTTTAATGTGCATTCTGGGTAATTAATTTTATTTTATTTGATCTTCCTGTAAGAACCTCTGCATTTTGACACCTAGATCACCAACCTGCACCTTTTCATCTCAGAGATACCATTATACCGTATATGGTATATAAGGTAATAATGGTCATTGAACTTTGAAAGGCTTTGACCTTGAATTTCATGGATGAATGAGCATTGTAGGTACTTGATTTGATTTTATTTGATCTTCTTGTAAGAATCTGTGCATTTTGACACCATGATCACCAACCTGTAATATTTTATCTGGGAGATACCATGATACAGTATATTTTAAAAGGTCATTGACCTTTGACCTTGAAAAAAAAACACTTTCCCCAACCCGTATTCCTCCTAACTTTTTTTTGGTAAATGTTGACACCCATACCTACTCAAATCAGTCAAAAAACCATTTCCAATAATTTTATTCCAGTTGGTTACTAATTACGGGATACTATACTAGCTTTGAAGCTCTCATTGAATCTTGTTTAAACATTCAATAAAGTACATGTTCGAGTTGTAGTTGAGCAATTGATTTTACACAATGTACGCTAATCAGATAAACTTATTATCTTTACAATTATTTATTGTGTACAAAATTGTATTGAACGGTACGTTGTTGATAAAATAAACATCTTCACCTATTTACCCGACATACCCGTATGCTATTATGCACAATGTACTGGTCGTTTATTTTGGAATTGATTAATCTATACGTATAAACCATAGAGATGTATCTCTATGGTATATACACTTACTACAACGTTTATTTATTCCTAATAAACCCGGGGTGTTTCATAAAGCTGTTCGTAAATTAAGAGCGATTTTAAGAACGACTGGTGATCCTTTCTTGTGGCAAATGGTATATTCATTGGCGATGGTTAAGCGCGTAAGAAATGATCACGAGTCGTTCTTAAATTCGCTCTTAACTTACGAACAGCTTCATGAAACACCCACCTGGATTAAACCTGGATGTCAACAATGGATATCTTTATATCATATTGCCCGTCAACTCTGTCCAAACAGATAATCTTGAAATTAGGAATTTAGATCATTTTTGTTGAATGTAAAATATTGATCCTAAATAAGTTATAAAATCCACGTTCGGATTTTTGTTTTAGTTTCAAAATCGGATTAGCACTTAGTCTAAATCTCATTATAGAGCCAGTTTCCTTTGCGTGACAAGAGCGAATTCTCGCACTTAACGGATTCCAGAACACAGTTGTATTAAAATGCACGTCAAATGACAATGGACAGCTGGGAGGTCTTTGACAAATATTGGTGAACCGGACGGCAGACAAAAAACTGTAAATATGTCGTTTGTCCAGAGTCTAGGACGAAACTCTCTTTTTATTCACCAATTTTCGACAAAGACTTTCTTGATTGCTCATTGTCATAAATGGAATTGAAAATAAATTGTCTATGTTCTTAAAAGCGTTCTGATTCGTGGTGCGAACATCTTATTATCAAAGTCGACTGGTCAAACATTACCTGTTATTGCGATTTAAAAGAAAAAATTAGTCGACTTAGCAAGATTATGAAGTTTAAAACTTTCTGGGAACTGACTTATTTCCAAAGCTAGGCCCGAAGAATTCAAAATATCATGAGCATTTGAAATACTTATTCTGAATCAAAGCTAAATAGATCATTGGCTGTCTAAAAGAGCTTTGGTGTAGTCAATAACAACGATTGTGGAAGAAAGAAATGTGAATTATAAATGGGATCGTTCTACTTCTGTCAATAAAGTCGTTCTCTTGATTGTTGATTCTTGATTGATGTTGTAAGCGAACTCTGGAAGAAGCGTTCCAAGTTTTGCCTGTTCTGGATGACTTCACTAAGTTCAGTAAGGTCAACAATTCAATAATGTGATCTAGACAGACAGACAGGGTCACATGAGTAATAGGGTTTATTTTGGAGAAACATTCGAACATATTGGGACACATTGCTAATCACAGTGACAAACTTACGCAAAATAGTTTTGGAAACCTACAATTGATTCGCGAAGTATTAGTCAATATTTTGCAGGCCGATCTCGGTAAACAAGAAAGGAAAGTAGTAGAGACATGGAGACGTTATAAAAGTATGGGAGGGTGGATGAATAGATAGTGAAAGAAGAGAGAGATGGAGAAAGTGGAAATATGTACAGCTCCAATTTTTCCTCCCTTATTGAGGCGATATAATAATTATATATATATATATATATATATATATATATATATATATATATATATATATATATATATATATATATATATATGCTGAAAATTTAGTGAGCCCACAAGAAAATGAACATATGTAAAAGTGTTCATGTTCTGCCATGTTTTAGAAATTTAATTGTGAAGTCAGGTGACAAAATATTGCATTCAATATAGTTTGTTTCTCTGGCTCGCCGAACATATTGTAGTGTGTACATTCAACACTCAGCATGAAGAAGTGAATTTTGTGGTGGGGTTCACTAATTTTTGAGCAGTCAAATTAGTACAGACAGGGTGAAGTTATAAAAGCACAGGTTTGGGTCGGTGAATAATACCTTGGTCACATTTGCTCTACGGCAGCCATTTTTATTCAAACCACCTATATGTAGCTGGGGTTACACTTCGTAATTCCGAAGGTTCTTTATTCCGAAGGTTCGTAATTCCGAAACACGTAAATTGCCTATACCTCGATGTTCGTTAATCCGAAAACGTAAAAGGGTTCGTTAATCCGAACATTTGTGGCGTTATTCCGAAGGTTCGATAATCCGAAAACGAAATAAGATTCGATGTTCCGAAGGTTCGTTAATCCGAAAACAAAATAAGGTTCGTTGTTCCGAAGGTTTGTTAATCCGAAAACGAAATAAGGTTCGTTGTTCCGAAGGTTCGTTAGTCCGAAAACGAAATCAGGTTCGTTAATCATTTCGTTTTCGGACTAACGAACCTTCGGAAATACGAACCTCATTTCGTTTTCGGATTAACGAACCTTCGGAATTACGAACCTCACTTCGTTTTCGGACTAACGAACCTTCGGAATTACGAACCTCATATCTTTTTCGGACTAACGAACCTTCGGAATTACGAACCTTCGGAAATACGAACCTTCGTAATAACGAACCTTCGGAATATCCGAACCTTCGGAAAAACGAAGCTTCGGAATTACGGATGTATGCGGTAGCGGGTACCAAAAATGTTAAAACGGCTGTTTTCGACTTGCCGTACGGCCGCCGTAGAGCAAATGTGACCGAGGTATGGAACGGGAAAGAGGAGAAGGTGGGAACATATATCTTATCAAGAGGAGAGAAAGGGTAGAAGAGAGAGATGAAGAGACATATAGAGGGAGAGAGAGAGAGAGAGAGAGAGAGAGAAAGAGAGAGTATAGTCTTTTTAAAGGTTAAGTCCATCCCAGAATATTGTGGATTTGAATCAATAGAGAAAAATCAAACAAGCATAAAGGTGAAAATTTCATCAAAATCGGATTTAAAATAAGAAAGCTATGACATTTTTAAATTTCGCTTATGTTCTTTAATGTTTGAATTATACAATATTTCAATTTTTACAGATTTGAAAATAAGGACCAAATTTGACTTAACCATAAAATGTTAAAATAATTCCACATGTTCAGGGAGGAATAATATTCTGTTTCTCATGACAATGAGGAGAAAATTAGAATTTTCCATATTTCATATAAAATACAAAAGAAATAGTGAGTGGAAGACGTCATTGGTCTGCTCATTTGCATACCGACCAAGATGTGCATATAACTTTTTTGTGACATTAAGCGAAACTTTAAAATGTCATAACTTTCTTATTTTACATCCGACTTTTATTAAATTTTCACTGTTAGGCTTGTCGGATTTTCTCCTTTTATTCAAATCAATTTTTGTTGGGGTGGACTTGTCCTTTAAGGAGTGAGGTTGGTGAGGGGTGGGGCAAATGATTAAACATAGGCAAGGCAACCCCAAACAGCGGCATTCCTCAATGTTAATATCTGTAAACATATTGATCACTGTTCAATGACACACCCATTTCAAGTTTTTTCCCTCTCTTTCATTGCGGCGCCTCGTATTGTTACGTCATCACTCTCAAAAGCACCCGCACACTGAACCACCGAACGTAAAACCTCTCAACTACTTAGTCCTTTGTATTGTCTATGGTCTTTGTGTACTCAAAAGACTTGGGGTTATTCTGTGAGAGAGGGATGTACCTACGATAAATGCCTTTATGCATAACACTGGATCTTACAAGGAACTTTTGTTCGATCAGTTGCATAATAAAGAAGGCATTGATTTGGTACGTAACGTGTACAACTTGACAGGAAGCAGAGTTAATTTTATACTGTAGACCCTACAGGTGGTTGCAAAGTAATGGCGTGGATCACATTTTAACCAGGATCAGAGGCACCACCTCTGTGACATGGTTGGCTCCTCAAAACCAGTCTTTAAAAATAAATGAGAGTTCTGGTGGAAGCGGGTAAAAATGGCGGCGGGAATGTACAAATTCCGAATCGCCTTGTTGCTGCTCGCGTCCTGTTCAGCGGTGTACTTTGTTATCGGGCCAATGGCGTGGACCAGAAAGGAAAAGAGGAGTCAGACTGAAATAACGAATAAAGGTAAGATGATAAATTTTCATTCTTCCCCTTTCATCTCCGTGAATGGTTACTCAAGATCACACAGTTTTCAAAACAACATCTATGCTTCGTTGGCATAAATACACCTCTTAACATGACAATTTAGTTATTACACCCCAGTTTCTGTTGCGTCTAAAGATAATCACGAAAGTGACAAACTTTACTGATATTTGAGGTCCGGTGCATATCAATTCTTTTATTTTTAGCGGATATGCAAGTGGGCTACCGTTAATAATCTGAATCAAGTCTTGGTTTTAAATCCAGTATGCAGCGTGTTTTATAAATTCCTGTGGAGTTTTCCATCAAGCACTTGTGTATAGAAGGGGGCGGGCTTGGAGTTCTTTCTCCCAAAAGCTCCACCCGCAAGAAAAAAAGGAGAAAAAGAAAGGGAAAGGAAAAGAGGTAAAATATGGTATCATTTTAGAAGTATATTGTTAAAATCTTCACAAATTAGCTTTTCGCGTTACAGAAGTAAGAACATAAAATTAATCATTTATTCCACAGTTCATATAACACTTTTTCCCGTCTGTGTACATGTCAATTTGGAATATTCCCATATCTGCTTTTGTCACTTACGTATAAGTTGAAGTTTGGGGAATAAAGGGACACACATTTTCTCAATATCATGATGTGGCAATAAAATGCTGTTATTCAAAGTGTTCAATGAATATTCTGAGATGTTACGGTAAAGACTCTAACTAAGCCTACGTATTTATTAAACGTGAATTCGAGCAATTTGAATATTAGTGACAAATTAAATGATTATCATAATTGGGTATAATAACTAATGATAACCTTCTCCTAGTCCCTCTTTGTTGAAGGACAAAAAAAATACTTAAAGTGATTGGTTAACATTGGTTTGACTTTAAAAAAATCTGAGCTAGAAGGTCACACTCGTCACCCGTGTCTGTGATATGTTACAAAAATGAAGCCCAGAAAAAATTGCGTTCGAAAATAATTATTTAGTGCTTCAAAAATTGAAATATAAAGTGACCGAAAACACCATGTTAATTTCATCCCATATAGACGCCTATTTACAAAATCGGGTTTTGCCTTGTAGTTTTAGCTTTTCATTCTCAATAATGGTTGTTTTCAGGGTTTATTAGTTCTAATACATGCACTTGTACACATGTTTCATCTTGGTTTGAGAATTTTTTAAATCGGCTGCTCACAAAGTTAAACGATACCTTTAAACCTAGTACATGTATAACTTAAATCTTTCATTTGCACAATGAAAACCATAAACAATACAGTGGAACAACCCGCATAAAGGAATTCCTGAAACAAAAACTTGCATTGCATTATTCTACTATGTCATTGTGCAGGCATAATTATCCCATTAAATCACTCAGTATGTGTAACGCCATAATAAAGTTATGCATGATTAATCAATTTTGGAACATAAATTTCACTGAAATTTCTAAAGTCAAACCCTTTTTCTCGAGATCTCCTGTCTACAATGAAACCCTGTCTTTCGTGGCCACAAAAATGTCTCCAATTTGAGAGGAATATATATGTATTAAAGCTCCGGTTTTTCTGACGTTGGGTGGCCTTAACAGAAGGGCTTGACTGTGTATCAGTATGTATTGCTCTAAACATGCTGAATAATCACTATTCCCTACCCTTTTTTTTATTCATATTTCAAAACAACAACAACAAAACACGTGCACACGTTTGTATCGATAATCAATAATACTTAAAGCATTTTCATTTATCTGATGCAAGATAATAGAGCGAGGTATATAAAAATGACTGAGTCGAGGGTCGGGAATCGAACCCCGGACCTTCGTGGTGTACATGTAGTCGGGCGCCTTATATAGACCACTCGGCCACGGCATCTCGCCTCTCTTACTTTATATAGAGCGATACTGCGCACTTATGGCATATCACATCTTATGTAATTAAGTGTCGTCTTAATTTATTTGATTGTTGTTCATTTCCTTATTACAGATACACGGGCAAAACCTCAGAGTATAACGTACGTAAAGAAAGTATTACAAGCACCACAACAAGCCTTACAACTCACTCAAAGAGAAATAAACCATATAAAACGATCGCCAGTACGACCTCCGATAAACCTGGCTGTAAATCCAGTCGTCGCGGTGAACGTGATCGAGACGGACAATGATCGTGCTAAGAGTGGATTTATATATGATTGTGACGATGATTTCCGAGATATTGTTGAAAGCAGGCATTCTGTCAATGGAAAGCCAGTATATGATAAGGTAAGTGAAATAATTCCTTTTTTCAACTTGCAGTATACATGCAAACATGCACCACAATTAAGTGCATTTTGAAGACATCGGATTATATACAACGCGCTCACTCGCATCCACCCCCCTACACATAATTATTTTTGTACGATATCGTTTGGCTTTATAAATTACCTAAATTTCTTTAACATTACAGTCGTCCCCAGAACAAGCAAAAGAAAAGAATCGTAATGATTATAATGATTACCTCAAAATGAATATAAGTAGCTGATAATTTTATTCTAATGTGATAATTGGTATAATTACAATAAAACCAATCAATATATTTCTGTCCATCTCCTGGAAACCAGGAAAATTGCAACTTTAAACATGATCTCCCATTGTTGGTTTAATAAAAAAAAAACACATATGATTCAATCTGCGATATCGTTTGCATCTGTCTAGGGGATGCCACACATCTTAAATCCGGACAGGAAGAATTTAATTCTTGATATTTAAAAAAATTCAAATGCATGATATTAGGTATTCCATCTTCATAAATTTTATCGAGATATAATGTTGAGTTATTAACAAATGACATTCTTAACAATCACTCATATTATATGACACAATGATAAATGGCTTGGCAATCATACGTAGGTATACGCTGGTTAAATCCTCCGGGGGAGGGAGGGGGCATTTCATCAAAATTTCGTCTGATTGCACTGTAATGGTAAACAGATAAAACACGGCATGTCGGGAAAAACGTCCGACAAGCCGTTTCATGAAACGCTTCCCAGGACCCTGTAGTAGATTTTTTAAAAGGGGGAGTGAACTGTGTGTGGTCTCTCATTAACTGCGTGTTATAAATGCATAGTCTTAAAATGTACGTTTTCAGATATCTACATGTACTAATACTACAGAGAATAAAATGACCTATAATTGTATTTGTATAGAGAAAATAAAATGTTTTGAGATGAAAAGTGATTGTTTTGCTACTTGTTAACATAATTATTGCGGTATAAATGTATTTAGTAGCGAATTAACATGTTATCATTCAAGTGGGTCTATATTACTATGGGTTAGAAAACTGGCCAGGTATGAGTAGTTGAAGACTCGAGATGGCGCTATTGGTTCGTATCTACACCTGGGATGTGGTCCTCTTGGAAAACTGACTTGTGGTGTTCTTACTCAGTTGGTTTTTTTTTCATCTCTTTTATTTCAACCAGAATAAAACTGTGATGTATATTAGCATGCCAAAGTGTGGAAGCAGAACATTTGTATGGACAGCCATGAGACTCCGGGATATCCATCATTTTGGATCAACGGTTAATCTCGAATACATGCTGGGGGATAATCCGCCTTTAAAAATTGTAAGAGCAATTTCTTTTTTTTTCATATTATACAGTGATCAATGATAAACTGATGAACAGATCAGATTATTTCAATGAGGCTTAAATTCCTGAATATGATTTAAGATCAAATGTTGACAGATACCGCTATTAATGATTGTGGTTTCTGTCACTCTGTAACATCGGTGATTTATGCAGTGTTTAATTTGACCTTTTTAATTAAGCGAATACCAATTTATGGATGCCATATTATTAGTCTTTGAAATTCTATCTGTAAAATGAAAATAATAAACTTGTTTCTCAGATTTAAATATTTTTAGATTTATTTGACTAGCAATGAGACATGGAAGAATTTCAATGTCATCTTATCTTCATCCACCCTTAAGGTTCATTTACACAGTGATGAAAGACTTTTTATGTAGATCATAAGACATGCTTGTTATTTGTTTGTGCGAATTTCAAAACATATATACAACAAATATCAAACACCATTTAAAATGGAAATTGTAGAATAACATATAATTTAATCAGTCAGTTAATTTCGAAAATTACAAGATTCCCGATGCGAAAGACTGAAAAAAAATTATCAAGACAAAATTACGCCATTCCTTAAAAAGACGAACTGAGTCCCATTGTTAATTCGATTTTTTTTAAAGAAATAATTTGGAGAGCGGTGGCATGACAATGATTTTTAATCATATTTGCTCTCCAAATATTAATTTTGATCATCTTTCATGTATTTCACAGTTTCTCCGTTTTTATATGTTACTTTAGAGAGATTTTATAGACGACAGAATAGAGGAATCAGAGAATGGAGCGATAATACATGGTCATTATCGCTTTATTGATATGTATGGGTAAGTGAATCTTCTAAATGTCTGTTTTCGAAATAATTATATTATGAGTCAGAAACTATGGATTCAAACATAAAACATTTCTATACAAATCGTGAAGGGATTATCCGATTAGGGTAAACCTTGCATGTTTTTGTCTCGCCTGCACAGCAGAGCGAGACTATAGGCGCCGTCAACATTGAATTCTTGCCCAAGGTAAAGTTTTTGAAGCGTCATCATGAGTTAGATATTTTGTGGGTCTAGCTCATGAAACGTGTACATTTTAAGGGTAATCAAGTATTACTGTTCGTTTTGCACGAGGCTTAGGTCACATGACCAAGGTCAGTGAACATAATATTTTATTAATGGCGTATTTTGTGAATAATTATTCAATAGTTTATTTAAAGTCAGCACTGCTGCTATATTGAATCGCGTAATGTTATAGGCGAGACTGCCAGAGGTGTTCTACTTGTTTAAAAATAAAATTGGATCTTTCAGAACATACAGACAATACGAAAGATTCGTTTTTACTACAATATCTTTCTCCCTTGTAGTATTTAATACTATTTATTTATTTTTTATTATCTCTGCTCTAGTTCTCCCAAGAAACCCATCTTAATGAGTATGCTCCGTGATCCAGTAAGCCGATTTGAATCTTATTTCTATTTTATGCGACACGGTGATAAGGATATGACCAAAGAAGAACTCATCAAACAATTAGGACCGAGAATGGCCCTACCAAACGAGGTAAGGTTCATCATCATCATCATCTGCTGTAATCTTCAAAGGGCTCTGCAGCCTATCTCGAAGATGAGGTTGAAAGTACTTTCGTGTTCCTTTCACTGGTATTGCGTCTATTGTTTCAAAATGTATTCATTCGTGCAACATATTTAGGCGTATAGGCCTAAATGATAATATACATACATATATATTTTAATTCTTCAAGAAACCTCAAAATTTCGTACTCAAGTTAAAGTAAAAAGTTAAAAGAAGGGAAAAAAATATCTAAGATTCGTACATACGTACATAATAATTTTGCCTACAAAGTAAGGACAATCTTTAATGGATTTATTTTATAATGAATTTCGTTAATTTCTTTCATAAAAACAAATTTCATGAATGTACAAACATAGGATGAAAATGATGTACATGTATTAATAAATCTAAAGTGGAATGAACATAGAGTAAAATAGTATAATCAACATCGCACATATAGTCTAATAAATCCGCTTTCGTATCAATTTTCAAATGATCTAAGCACAGATCGCGCGCGCGGGCATCCCACCCTTCACCACACACACACACACGCACACGCCCCCCCCCCCCCCCCACACACACACATACCATCCACATTACTTCATATACACAAAGACCACCAGATATTACCTGTATAGACACTCATAAACACACAAGATGGGACCAAAAATAAAGAAACAAAATGTACACGAGAAATCTAAATGTCAAAATGAACAAAACAAAACAAAAACAGTATATGGTAAAATTATGAAAAAGTAGTTGAGAATGTGCATGGTTAACAATAAATATACTATTGTTCATTAAAATATTTATTTTTCATTTTTCCATTCCTACACATTTGCTGTCTAATTGTTGCAGACATTAGATGACTGTATTGAGAAAGACAGAGGAGATTGTACATGGCCATTGTATCGTAATATGTACGTCACATCATTCTGCGGTTACGACGCAAGATGCAGGTAAAAAAATGGAACATCAATTATTTGTTCTACTCAAATAAATGTTAACAAAATTGTTTACAAGGAAATAAGAACATTTCATTGCTATTTCATTATTTCTTCAGTTATTACTTGAATTGCATATTTAAAGATATTTATCATGACAGGTAGCTTGCCATAACTCAGGTTAATTAATTTAATCAGATTCAATGGATGCCAATGAGGTACTTGAATGTTGCGGACCAATAATATACCCGTGTTCTGTTTGGTGATTTAATCAAGCACTAATTCCGTGTCTCTTAATAATCATAATAACGTTTTATTAACCCCAGGGAAGCTAAGTTAGAACTGCTCCAGTCGTCCCTGCATAAAATACAATTATTTTTTACCAATAAAACAGAACAAAGGACAGAGAGGGCAGCAGATATTAATTGAAAAAAATGCACATGGTCGTTTTCAAACCTTAGGACTGTTCAGGCGCAGATTTTTCTTTTAATCTCAACTTTCCCTCTTTGCTTTGCATAATTGTGTTCGAGAGCAACATAATGAACATCCTCTGTCATGACGGTCGCATTAAACATATCCTTTTATTTTCTTTTGTTTTGATATTATACAGTCAATCCCCGTCCTTTGCTTTAGAGGAGGCTAAACGTAACGTCGACAAGTTTCTCGTGATTGGTGTGATGGAGGAATATGACCTCACCATGGCTGTCTTCGAAAAACTACTTCCGGCGACATTTAGAGGAGCAGCGAAAATATATGTAGAGAACAAAGGTACGTGATTTTGGCGTTGTGCTCTTGAAGCATAAGTAGTACAGGCGCTGGACCCAGGTTTAATTAAACGTTTCATATTCAGTATGCGATCGAAAATAAGAAAGAAAAATTATGACAAAAAATAAATATCGACACTAAACGGTGGAACATTTACAGAAATTTGCAACATAGCGTATTTTTCCTTACCCTTTTCCGGGAATATGTTTTTGCATTTTCAGTATTTGATGCCTGGGTGTTTGAGGAAGTCGATGGTCAGACTTTTGTTAAAATGTCTTAATGGAGGCCTATCTCATGAAAACAAATGAATGACCACTGTAGACGGGTGACCTGATTTCCGAATTATGTCCAGACCAGAGGTTTTACTATTCATCCCAAAACGAGGTTTTTTTTTTCAGTAAACCCGCAGTGTTAGAATAATCTTGACTTGAACACATGTTTGAAATTAATTTAGATATTCAGTATATTCGTTTAATTATTGTTTATTTTTTCTCTCCCCTTCTTTCTCTTTATTAATCTTTCAATTTCTCTCTATCTTCCATACATTCTTTCTATTTTCAATTTCGTGTTTTTTCTCGTTTTCTTTATCATTCTATCTCTGATATTTTTTCTCTTCTGTCTTCCACGTTTCCTATTCTCTTTATATTCCAGATCAATCGATAGACAAATCGAAAACAAACTTCAAGAAACCGACATCTCCGAAAACATACTCCATTTTAAAACAGCGAATGAAGTATGACTACGCATTTTACGACTACGTGAAAAAGAGACTACATAGAGTTGCTAAGGAACTTGGTATCGGAAGTTGTTCTGCCTTATTATAGCAATGATCGAATAGTCATAAAATGCATATTTAAACTATAAACATTGCGACGATTGGAATATTTGACGTCCAGACACGGGATGTTAAGCATCTTTGACACTTGTGAAGCCATTCTACTTCAAAGCTTAAAACTTCAGCTGGTATTTGTCCCAAAACTGCAATAATATATATATATATATATATATATATACATGTATATTGATTTGACATGAGGACCTTTGAAATCAGGAATAACAACGTTTGAATTTTCGAGAGAAATAAATGAGCCATTAAGATTTAAACCATAAGTTGTAAAATAAAAATATTCAATTGGCATTTCGCGATCCTGTTTGAAATTGTAAAATTCGCACAGAATAGTATAATCCTGGCCGTGAGATGAACTACCTCCTCCCATTGTATTGATTAAACCTTGTTTGTATTTTTTTAAGTATTAAGAATAGAATTATATTGAAATGTTCGAATGTTTCGATTCAATGAAATAAATTTTGAACGTAATCATATTTGATTTTCATTTACTTTGTATAGTATTGTCTATTTCTCAACCAAGTTTAAATAATTTATAATGATATGAAGGTATAAAAAAAAGTAGGCAAGTGTATGATGGAGTTAGGGAGAGATTGAAAGAGAGAGAGAGGGGGTTGGGAAATGAGCAAATCGATCCCTCTGAAGAAAAGAATAAAAAATTACTGTCTTCCGAGAAGAAAATTATTCCCTTTTAAAACAATGAAGTCCGATTACGCATTCTACGAAATATTGTTCTGGCCTAACCGTATATAAATTATGACATCATTTATGGACTTATTGAATAATAAATGAACGAAATCTGGCGCCAATAAATCATGTATTAAAAACGTTTTCTTTCAAAACTCTCAAACATCGTATGTCTTGAAGTTGAAATTAGAAAATTTACATTTATCTGATCAAATGATATTTTTTATATTCATCATTAATTTATTCTATTTATTTACTTATTTATTCATCCATTAATTTATTCATTTGTTTAATTATTCATTTATTTGTTTATTTTTACTTAGTGGATAACTATGCCGCCTCAATTCATTAATATCCCTGTTTTTCTTCTACAGGGAAGACTAAATAATGACATATTGAAACATTGATATAAAGTAGTATCTGTTCAGCTTCATCTTTAAGATCATCAAATAGAATGAAGAAAAGTTTATAATAATAATAATAATAAATAATAATAGTTATTTATCTGCGCTATACACAAAAAGTATCACAGCGCTTACAATTGTCAGAAATAAAATATAAATGTTTAGTAACAAAAAAAGTGTAGAATTATATACATCAAATTGCATCAACTATTGGTGTTCTCAACTGCGCCAGATGAGGCCCTGCTTGCTGCTTCGTTCACCAACAATTTAAGGGACAAGCCCGGTCAGCACATCATTCACAGAAGCTCTAGTATAGCACTTGAGGCCACCAGGCCCCAGATGGGTTAGCCAAGTCAAACCAAACAGTGATAGCAAAAATCATAAAAACAAATATACATTAAATAAATGAAAATAGAAAACTAGATATTTGGAAAAAGATATGACTTGAGTTGTCGTTTGAAAGATGATATGGTCGGTGTTGTTCGGATGGAAGAGGGGAGTGTATTCCAAAGTCTAGATCCAGTTCTAGATCGATGTAGTTGCGAGAAGTTCCACTCCTGCCATTGACTGTATTATGTGGCAGTCTCACAAACGAAACCAAATCCAAAACGATTAAATGTTATGTTATTGGAAATAACGCAGCAATAGATTATTTTGAGCCGTCTGGAGTTGGTTTCGCTCGTGTTAACCGTCGCATTTATCATCGCATACATTTTTTATTGAAGGAAATCAGAAAGGAATTGAATAGATTCAGTGAAATAAATTTGGAACGTAATCGTCATCTCCTCAAGAGTTTTGTTTGTTTTTAGTATATGGCTAATATCTTATCTGAAATTATAAAGACAGACAGTTGAAATGTATATATAAGTGAATAGGAAAATAAGAGAGAGAGAAAGAGGGAGTTTGTGTGTGTATGTGGTTCCAGTGTGTGTGGGGTGGGTGTGTGTTTAAAAAGAGTAGAGAAAGAGATAGTGGGAGAGAGAGGGAGAGAAAAAAAAATGTGTTGTGAGGGTGAGCTTGTCTGCGAGTGATGGCTATGTCGGGTGTTAGGGTGTGTGTGGGTGTGTGTGAGAGGGTGTGTGTGTGTGTGTATGCGAGAGAGAGATATGTGGTGGACATAGATATATATATATATGGTGGTAGAAGAAAATAGAATAGTGCATGTATAATAATGCATGGGTATAAGGTTTTTGTGCGTGCAATTAGAGGGGGGGGCAGATGGGAGTGGATGGGGGCATTAAAGGGGAGTTCACCCTGACAAAAAGTTTATTGTAAATATTGCAGGAAAATAATAAAAAACATCGGCGAAGTTTTGAGTAAAAATCCAACAAAAAATAAGAAAATATTAGAACTTAAAATTATTTGATTTGTGAAGTCATATGCGAGCAGCTTACTTACATACCAAATGGTAAAAAAATCAATGAAATGTCATTTTTACTCAGAAAATTGGAAAAAAAAAGTTGTTATTGTCCCTTCAGTATAGCAATACACAAATCATTCACAAACGCTCCTAAAAAGAAAGTAGAAAATAAGTCATCACGAACCATTAAAAAATGTAATAATTTATGCATTTCATATTGCATTACAAATGGGGCAGCTGCTCGTTTATGACGTCACAAATCAAAGTTTCAAATTCCAATAACTTTCTTAATATCTAATGCAGTTTCCTCAAACCTTCACCGATATTTTTTATTATTTTTTCTGCTATTTTTACAACAAACTTTTTGTCAGGGTGAACTTTCCCTGTAAAGTACAATACTATCAGCATCAAAAGCGTCGAAGTATATTTACTTTAACATCGTCATGAAGATTATCCATCTCTTCTCAATCATGCCGGAAGATGCGTAGACACGAAGAAACATAATGATATCCTTGAACAGGTTATCATGCTGATTTACGTGTTTTTTGTTGACCAGCGGGTGCAATGAAAGAAAAGGGGCAAGAATAGTCCCCAGTTTTCTCACATGGGAGAAAAAAAGTTATGTAACGCTTTCAAAAGCAGACAAATGTAAATAACAGGAACTCGTAGAAGGAACAATAGAATTGGCCGAATGGGTTGATGGAACAATTAATACGTTTACATAAACCATAGATGAAGACTTTGCGATTCGATTCGAATGCATCCACAAAGCGGATAGAAACGAGACAGTTGATCGACTTTATAACCACGTAACCTTGTCAAAAAATATGAATATCAATATATGGATGGATTAATAGCTCCATGGATGGATAAACTAAATTCGATTGCCATGGCGAACGGAAGAAGCAGCCTCCGCCCATTTATCATATTATTTGTTGGATCTTTAGTGCTATACTTCATCGTAAGACCACCGACATCACCCAGTAGTTCATCGAGTACCAGAACCACAATCGTTGAGGATGAGGACAGCGAACGTATGTTTCAGGTTACTTGTAATTTTCACATGTTCTAAATGGTTTTGGGTTGGGGTTCGAACCGCAGAGACTTATCTACTAACCGACGAACCGTGGATCACCATTGTGTTTGTGGGTCTTGTTATAATTATGTCGGACGTGCATATTCCTTTCAACATACATGTTGATACAAATAAACATATACATGTACATGTATATGTAGAAAATGTGTGTAATTAATTAAGTAGGGTATACGAATTGAAAGCCTATAAAATGATGACTAATACACATGATTATTTTTTAAGTTGAATGCCAATATAGTTACGCTGTTTGTCTTCATCACCAGAAATGATGCCTATATATGATAATGATGTGAATTCCTGAATGAGGTATATGTCCGTAGAATTTAATGTTAATTTCATCTGCCTCAACCACATTTTCTATTCATCGTTTTCTACATTACAGATATAGTTCTACTTAAAGAGAAAATACTCCATCTTGAAAGTTTGGTGAACAGACTAGAAAAATCAGTGGACGTTATTTCAAACCAAAGAGGTTCAAATATTCGAACTAGAGAACGCCAGTCGAAAGAATCCTCTTCACGGCCGCTAAAGACAAACACGATTGTTGAAAAATTATGGGTATCATCATCCCTTTCGTCTGAGTCGTCATCTACATTGTGGTCGTCACTCGACTTCGTCGATGAAAAGGAGAATGAGCACGTCGAACCGATCAATAATGACCAACTGGTATATAGCTGCCTGGATGATGACGGTGATTCTGACGTCCTCCAAAACGAGATGTCTCTCTTTGGGAAACCAATATATGCCAAGGTATGGCCATTTACTAAATAAGGTGATGATTTCTTTTTTCTTTTTTTTTAGATAGTGATCAACACCTCGATCAACAATTAACGAACTATTTTTTTAGAGAAAGTAAGATAAATGTAAACCAAATATCATAGTCTGCCATAGAGTTCACGGGAACCTTTGTTTTTAACTAATTGATCATTCGAGATTACCATGGGAATTGTCATTGGTTGCAAGGTTGAAATTAATTTTAGGTTTTCAGCAATGGGACCAGCGCTCCTCTATTCATTTTCCTTGAAAGGTTATCGTAAATATTGATGAGTATCGATTTAAAGTTGCAGTCCTTTTCTGACAAGAGAATGTCGCCAGAAAATTCAACCAATTGATTTTTATATAATTGATGAAAGTTGTTACATACGCAACACAAAGCTTAGCAATGATCGTAGAACATTAAATTGCTTGACTACAATGTGAAATTAATCGTGAAAGTCAAGCGTACGACTAATCGCTAACCGTTGTGTTACTGGACTCGAAACCCGGTCTCATGAAAGTCAGAAGATTGCATAGCAGCTAATCAGAATTTATATTTCAAAGCTTTTTCATTCGATTGCAAACTTGTATATTACGAGGTCTAAAATATTTTTTTTTACCATAGCCATATAGCCCTAATCCCCATACGAAAAACAAACTCCCATTCATTAACGCAGTCACGATTATAGGCAGACAAATTTGACAAAACACAGTAATTTCACCTCAATAAATTGTTGATGTTATTTCCATTTTTTTCCAATTCTGCACCATTCCAGAATAAGACTATTATGTATGTAACAATGCCCAAGTGTGGAAGTCGTACTTTTGTATGGACAGTCTTCAGACTACAGATAGATCACCACTTTGGAACTCCTGTTGGCCTTCCTTACATGCTTGCGGATGAACCGCCTGTAAAAATGGTAAGATGGTGGTGATGATGATGATGATGATGAATTGCTTTGAGTTCAGTGGCGGATCCGGATGGGGGCACGGTCGGTCCGTGCCCCCCCCCCCTTTGAGAGCCATAATCAAAATTTGTAATGTAAATATACCGTTCTTATTTAAGTGCCCCCTATTGAAAGTGAGAACCTTTTTTTTTTTTTGCTTGTCAAATTTTCCGCGGATGATACGACATTCAATTTTAAGGTAAACCCTTCCTCTTTTTTTTTGCTTGTGAAATTTTACCCGGACGGAATGACCTTCAATTTTAGGAGAAAAATTTTTTTTTTGCTTTTGAAATTTTAATCGGGAAAACGCCCCCCCCCCCTTTGGTTGAGTTCATATTGATCCGGTCACCACCCCCTTCCATGGGGACCCGACCCCCGATGTAATGCACCAACTTATGCATGCCAGCCATGGCCCAGCGAATAATTGAATGAACTAACATCATGCAAAAACCTGATAAAATGTTAGTAGGAGATGGGTTATGAAGTTGCCCAAAACTGCCGGTGATTTTTTTATTTGTGTGTGCGAATGTGTGAGGGAGGGTGCGAGGGTGTGTGTGTACAATGGCTAGGTGACATGTTTAGTTCATAAATTACACAAAGAGAAATACAAAATACCATTGAAATATTGAGTTTATTCCAATTTGTTTGTTTACATTTTTGTAGAGGAAATATTTCGATCTTGCACTCAGACAAGTTCAAGACGGGGCTCTTGTACACGGCCATTACCGCTATATCGACATGAATAGGTAAGTGGTTATTCGATTTAAGCACTTCCGTTAGATATCCAACCCTATGAAGAATTCACAAAGTTGCAATATAGGAGCAAACTGCACGAAGTCGTAGAAGTTGGCAAAAGTTACAGAAAGTAAAGTTTCTCAACA
Source organism: Lytechinus pictus (assembly GCF_037042905.1). NCBI lineage: Eukaryota > Metazoa > Echinodermata > Echinoidea > Temnopleuroida > Toxopneustidae > Lytechinus > Lytechinus pictus. The sequence continues at coordinate 30,635,764 of NC_087246.1, forward strand.
AATTATGAACAAAGTTGTTGTTCTCTTTAATATAAAAGTCGAATTACGTCCAAGTTTTTAATGAAGGTGTATATAATTATATAAAAAAGAAAAGGCAAAATTTTTATTCCTTATATCATTACTTCAAAAGTGACACGGTGCTTTAACTCGTAAGTATATAGGTGTTTCTGTGAACTTATATTAGGAATATTATCATGGGATAAATTTGAAAGCGTAATTTGTCAGTTGTTACAGCTAGAGAAGTGGTTATGACTCTAATCGACTTGGTTCTTCAAGAATCAAGTTAGTGCACTTTCTGTTGAGCGACTGAACCAAACGCACAATATTTCGCCCCTCCAATCCTTTATCTGGCCTGAAGATTCGAGTGCCACTGATCGTTTATGGATGAACACCGCAAAGGTGCCCAAGTTCTCAAGAAAGATACAGACCGGTTGTCCATAAATCATAATAATATAGGGTATTTATATTGCGCACATATCCACCTTGTTAGGTGCTCAAGGCGCTCCTATATTACCCGGCTAAGCTAGGCGTTCATAACGGCATTGTGAAATAAACGAAATTTCAAACTGACTTCATCCGATTTGTATGAAATTGCCAGCATTATGGTGGGTTTATTTTGCTTTATTAATTCACTTGTTCGATTGGACTTGTTCTTTAAAATTCATGTCTCCTTAGAAAGTACATTCATCGAGTCAGGTCCGATTTGAGGTGGGATGGGGGAAAAGAAAAAAAGGAACTACCATACAATACAGTATTATTGTATATGATAATGTCAATTATAGACTGCCCATTCTAATAACAAGAAACAACTTTAAGGAGTGCCCATAATTAAGATTTTAAAAAATCCATTACACTTTTTGCTCGATGGATTGAACAACATTCTGCCATAGATATATTCAGTCAATTTTCAGCCTCTAAAAAAGACCAATCCAACATTGGAAAATCTTGATCGGACACTATGTCTTGATTGACGATTTTAAATTCATTTTTTTTATATCGTTTTTGGTTGACTTTTATGTCTCTTCGTTGTGTTCAGCTCACTGAAAAGTCCCGTGATGATCAGCATTATACGAGATCCTGTGGAAAGACTCGTGTCCAAGTTCTATTTCATGCGCCATGGCGACATGGACATGGACAAGGAGGAACTCCTGGATAAAATCCGTAGACGACGAAATGGAGCTCTTCCTAACGAGGTAATAGGAAGTTTCCGCACCGCCACACAGGAAGAATTCAAGAACGCAGAAAATGTATTGAAAATGCGAGTCAAGTCACAATGAATAGCCGAGAGGTCTTTGTCACACATTTTCTGCACCGGAACAGCAGATCGTCGTAAGTTTCGGAGCGGACGAACAATTGAAACTGTGTCGTTTGTCCAGAGTCCAGGACGGAACTGCTGTTTTGATACACCACTATTCAACAAAGACTTCTCGGTTGCTCATTGTCATGAAGGGCACTTGACGATACATTGTCTACGTTCTTGAATGCGTTTGGCGTGTCGGTGCCAAAACTCCCTAAATGACGATACTCCCGACGATACTGAGCGGGGACTCCTTGATAAGGGATCCGGATGGGAAGGATAGAAGTTAAATAGAGCATGCATGCCCCATTACTTGCAAAAGTATAACATGTAAATATACCCTGGAGTTGCGTTGCCACTTTCTGCTCACAGAACCGCCGAGAGCACCGACGATGTTTTGTCTCAATCAATGATGTCCAGAAAACCATTAAATCGGAGTGCCGTAGTGTTCCAGCATGTGTAGAGAGGTATTCGAGTAGAATCGGATTTTCCTCGGGATTTCAATCGTTTCATATCCGTTGCCAGGTCAGTTACAGTGCTGCTATAGAAATAGTATTAGATATTGCCAAACAATCTCATACTGTAGTGACTCTCCATCATTTTGGTACGGTTGGATAATTTGGGGAACGTGATATTGATGATTAAACGGGGAAATGGCAATCAAAAACATTGGTGAGGTAATGAGCATCAAGCGGCGGCGGGAGGAAGGGGGGGGGGTTAATTTAATGCTATGTTATACCGGGTTATTCTGAGATATTCAAGTTGAGCTGACGGTATCACTGCAAAAATTATATATTAAAGTTTCATGAACTAGGTCCATAATACTGTGATGACATTTAGAAAACTTAACCTTTGTAAGCTCGGCTATGTAGGCTAGACGACATAAATTTGACCACAATGTTGGTGGTAAAATGGCTAAAACAAATCATGGGAATTGTCAATCCTATATTATTTTTAGACAATTCATTTTGAATTTTATAATCACTGCCACTGTATTCCTTCTCTCCCCACTTCCTCTCCCTCTCTTTCCCTTCTACGACCACCCGATCTACCTCTTTCTTTCTTTCTTTTTGTCTTAAATTCTTTCTTTATTTATTTATTTATTTATTTCTTCCTTCCTTCCTTCCTTCCTTCCTTCCTTCCTTCCTTCCTTCCTTCCTTCCTTCCTTCCTTCCTTCCTTCCTTCCTTCCTTCCTTCCTTCCTTCCTTCCTTCCTTCCTTCCTTCCTTCCTTCCTTCCTTCCTTCATTCCTTCCTTCCTTCCTTCCTTCCTTCCTTCCTTCCTTCCTTCCTTCCTTCCTTCCTTCCATTCTTTCTTTCTTTCTTTCTCTCTTCCTTCCTTCCTTCTTTCTTTCCTTCATTCATTCCTTCCTTTCTTTCTTTCTTTCTTTCTTTCTTTCTATCTCTCTTTCTTTCTTTCTTTCTTTCTTTATTTCCTTTCTTTCTTTCTCTCCTTTTCCTCTTTCCCTCCAGACGATAGATGATTGTGTACAAAAAGCCAGAGGTGAATGCACTAGTAGTATGTTCCGTAATTTCTACATCACATCATTTTGTGGATACGATCCTAAATGCAGGTAAAATATGTGTCTAAAAACGAATCCGTTTTTCATTCTTCACCATATCCTCTTTCAATAACAGTTCTCTATATTTTCTGCATCATCATCTATTTTTAACGCCCTTTCACGGAGGATCCACTTGTGTCTTCTTCGTAGTTTGTGGTAATTTCTTTTTATGAAATTCAAAGATATATTTAAAATATTTCGTACTTCTTTCATTTTTCCTCATCTTTTAGTTTCCATGTTCCCCTCCGTTCCTTAAGGCCTACTACATCGATGCGAATTATTACACAATGATATGTTATCTTAATGAAAGAACATTATGATTTTTCATCTATTATATGATTTTCTTTTGTGGCATATAATATTCTGAATCATTCAGATTAAATGTTTTAGATTATCTTCATTCAAAAGTATGTCACTCCCCCTTTACTGCCCTTTTCCCCTCTCAACAGTAAATATCCCAACTACGCATTGAAACAAGCCAAACTCAATGTCGATAAGTTCTTGGTAATTGGTCTGGTTGAAGAATACGATCTCTCCATGGCTGTCTTAGAAAAGCTTCTCCCAGAAACATTCGGTGGAGCAGCTAAAATATACGCGGAAAATAAAGGTAAGCAGTTACTTGGTGTAATAAGCGTCCACCGGAAGGTTAATCTCAGTGAGCTTTACCAGTCGTTTTTCAATGTTAGATGATAGAAGTTACAGGGATTCTTGAATATTTTATTCATTAACTGAGAACTGATTTGTCATTGACTCTTCTTCACGAAATATCTTAAGGCTTTTTAGGTAATTCCGCCAATGGATTTGAAATTAACATTGTTTACCTGTCTGCATTATTTCGAGCACAAGTCCTGAACATGACTGTGATCGGGGAGTTGAAACTGATGGCGTATCAGGAGGGAAGGGGGGTGTGCAAATGCCCAGGCGCCACTTTCAGATACATAAAACAGCAAAGGGGGAGGAGAAAAGAGGGGCAACAACTTGAAAATGTAATTTACGAAGAACCAAAGGATCTGGACTTCAAGTGGGTATGGAAAAGTGGCTTTAAAGGGAATATGGTTCACTATGTCAATGCTGTAATTGATAAGTTTAGCTTTTTCAAAATAAGGTGAATATCCCCATATCCCCAACCCTCTAAATTAAAGGAAGTTTAAAAATAAAAAGCCTATACTAGCCCTTCTACGCCGCTCCTGATTATTGTGATTATTTTTTTCTCATCTCTCCCTTCCCCCCCCCCCCCTCTCTCTTTCCTTCTTAGATCAATCAATGGAAAAATCGAAAACAAGCTACAAGTTACCACCATCTCCGATGACTTACTCGATCCTGAAACAAAATTTGAAGAAAGACTACGAGTTCTACGATTACGTGAAAAAACGCCTGCATAAAGTCGCTAAGAATCTTGGAATCGGATATTGTGATCGTTCATTGTAGATAGCGTGTCATTTTTGGGTTGTGTTTTATAAACTTACTTGTCTATAATAACCTGAAGCACAACTCTATAGCAGGTTTGCTATCAGCCAATCGCATCGATTTTTTAAAAATAGTTTTAAACTGTTACTGTAAATGTGCTCATACTAAAAGTTTCATAAAAGTTTCATGTCCATAGGCTTCTGTGCCGATCAATAAATATTGATACATATATATTTTACAGACCAAACAAGCATTATATTATACACCAGTATTCATTTTCTCTCTTCCATTTTTGCTGCTTTGCCGATAAGGGTCCTCTTGATTGAATCACAGTAACTTATAATGTCAATTCATCTTGTTCTGGGAGAAATCAAATTTTGTTTCCCGTCGTGATGAGGAAAAATTGAAGTATTTCATGTGAAAAAATACAAAAAGTATAGAAAGACTGTGACACTATGGCTCTCTCATTTCATCTGTGTTGAGCATTGTTTTTTTTTAAATAAAAGTGAAATTTGAAAATATTATAACTTTTCTATTTTACACCCGATTTCTGTGAAATCTTTAATATTATGCTTGTTTGATTTCTTCAATTTTCTAAATTAACTTTGTGTTAGAGTGATATGATAGCATATGCCAATTAAACTTAAGCGTTTTTTTTAATAGATTTTATAAAAAGATTTTATTGAGCAGGTGCTATGTATGCTTGAAAACTCGTTCATACATAGATTCGCAGGCCTATTTCAGGAAATTAAAGTAGGCCTACTGTGTTTTCTTGAAACTTCGTACTTGCAAACATTTGATAGTTTAATTAATTTGAAATTTTATTATGATTTACGAGTTATGTTACAAAGAAAATTGTTCCCATCCTTTAAAACAAAATTGTAGAATAAACAAAGACCCTTCATTTTAGGAACAATGAATCGTTTAGGGGTAAACGGTCAAAAGCAGTGATTAGACTGACTTGTTTCAAACGTTTCTTTTAAGCGGGAAGAACGTTCTGGGGACAATTTGTACTCTCTGAAAGAAAAAGAGCCAATCTAATCCCCAATAACACTCCTCTTGGAGTAATACTATAGGGACCAATCCCTTTGGAGTGAACTGTACATCCATTTAGAGTATATTATGACTCCTTTTGGAGTGAACTGCAAGAAGATACTTATAAAAGGGGGCCTTCACCCTACAAGCTCTGCTTTTTAGTTGATCTCCTTCCCTTTCGATTTCATGGTATTATTGTATTATAAAAATTGATTTAAATGTTATATTTTGTAAATATGTATATTGAACTATCATTGAAAGATGAAATAAGTGAATTGAATTGAACCAATAAAGAGGCACATGCAGTAATACTATAGGGACCAATCCCTTCGGGGTGAACTGTACATCCATTTAGAGTACATTGTGACTCCTTTTGGAGTGAACAGCAAGAAGAGGCACATGCAGTTCACTCCAGAAGGTGTTATAATGCATCTAAACGAGTGTACAGTTCACTTCAACTTCAAGGGGATTGGTCCCTCACTCCAAGGGGGTGTGATTAGGGGCTAGATTGGCTCTTTTGCATTTAGAGAGAACACATTTTAAAATTTGTTATGAGTAACTTTCAAACAATGAGAACTTCTTCCCTGAAAACATATCCGACTATCACTCGCTCGCCGTTAGAAACTGATATTGATAACAAGAGGTGCATATTGTGCTATTTGTGTGGAAATGTGTTTCATAGTTCGGTATCAAGAATACAGAAATTTATATATAGTACAAAAATCAGACATAATTAAACAAAATATGTGATGACAAAAACAGAATATAAATTATTCAAAAACATCAACATTTGTAAAAATATAGAAACATAACAAACAAAAGTAACATGAAAGGAAATAAATCACATCAACATGAATGTAAAACAACATCATGTTTAAAAATAAGAGAAAGAAAGAAGTAATATTTTCAAATTGTTGATTTGCGTGCTGAAAGAGTTTATGTCATTGATCATTCTAAATGTTGCCGGGTAAAGAATTGAAAAGTTTGGATACACGATACAATTGGACTGCTTTTAATAAAATTTGTGTGGGGGTCTTGAAAGGGTTATTTGTGTTGTTCACGCAATTCTTGATATCAAAAAAGAAAGTTGGATATCAAGAAATTGAAATAAAGGATAAAACGGCTGTTGACACGTACAGTATGTTGGCATATAGGTGACAGTCTCATAATTCTGAAAGCGTTACAAATTTCGTGATTGTTTATATCCGAATTTTTAATGTCATCTCTTTTATAATTGGGTAAAAATGCTCCATAAGGGTAATTATGTGTCCAACTAACATTGGGCATTTCCTTTGGGTAATTTTAGTTATCCGGTGTGATGAAAATTTTGCCCATTTTAAAGTAATTGCTGCTTATTTTTTTAACCTTACGGGACAACGTGCTTCCCGCATTGGGTAAAATACTTCCCCAAATTGGTTGGACACAATTACCCTCGTGCTGGTTAAACAATTTACCCATTGTTTTTTTTACAGTGTACGGCAACTTTGGGGGGTATTTTGCTTATATTTTTATGACAATCGTCACTGGCAAGTTTCAGAAATGCAGTGATATATTTTTTAACAAAATTTGTTTTATCTGAATTATTATTGCTGTCACCCCCCCCCCGTAATGTTATCATCATGACGGAATAAAATGAGAGGAAGAGAGAGATGGAGAGAGAAATGGGGGAGAACTATACATAGGAAATGTAGAAGAAATTCCAATTATTCATCAAAATTGAAAGAAAAAAAGTAAGTTGGAACCGATACGTTAAGGAAAATAACCAGAGAAGGTGGGTGGTGCTGGGGGTGGAATGAGAGATTGAAAAGGGATTGTATGAGGGAGAGGGGATAAATTCTATCCTATTGTATTATGAATTCCCCTTTTTCAAACTACGGAGCCCTGTAATATAACAAATATTATGAACCGAACAATAAGACCGAAGGAGGTTGTAAGATTGTTTGTGTTTATACTTGGTGGAGAACTCGCATTGTTATCGTCCGGCGTACAAACTCTGTGATTCGACAGTCTTATGTTAAAACTAATAAGTGTACTTGGGGGAAAAATTGCAAGATATTTACCCACAACAGAAAATCTATTTTGTTTTGGGGGCTGGCAATGAAAAGACTTGCATATTGGCGGATCCGGGGGGAAGGCTCGGGGGCGCCCGATTTTTCTAACAGACATTGTGCTTCAGGATATAATTCGAGTATACAGATGGCTTTTTGCCACTAAGTAAGATCCCTAAATGGAAATGGTATCTTTTTAATTTCATGACAGATATATATGAAATTCAATCATCCAAGGAAAATCACCATGAACAAAATGATTACATATATTTCCATAATTCTTAAAAATTAGAGACAAGTAAAGTGAATATTAAACAGACCATTCTCAAAAGAAAAGAAAAGGAAAAAAAACTTCAAGTGCTCGTTTGCTACGCTCGCTCATATTGTAAGGATCCCAACCAATAACATATTTGCTTTAATGTATCTTTTAAAGGAAATATAACATTTTTCACAGCTGAATGCTTGATTTTTTTCTTGATCGCTTCACTCGCTTCTAAATTGAAAAATGGCGTAATTAAAACTTTAAAGTCACTTTTTTTCTCTTTCCAGCAATGCACAGTAACCTCCTCTGCATTATTTGTAACAATTTTGTACGGTTATAATTTCAGAGATATGGGCAGTAGAAACAATGTCCCATTCCATTCCATTCCTTGTTTTTATTTGGCAATAAGTCATGATTTACTATTTTTGCCACACACTGTATGAAAAGTATGATAAAAATTTTCTCTACTCTAGTATTATTATTATTTTTTTTTTTTTCTTTTTTATTTAGTCTATCATATCTACTTAGTCTTTACTTCAGGATTGAATCTGATTAAAGGCCAGAATAGCACAAACAAAATAAAGAAAAAACGGCTCGTGCTTCGCGCTCTCATAATTTCTTTTTGTGCATTTTTATAATTAAAGTGCCCTTATCGTTCTTCTTAAACCAAATAATATAGTATCGCTTGATTGAAAAAACACATGCAGGGCATCCCGAATCCCCGATTTCCCGACGTGATGAAAGATAATGTAATTTTTAAAAGCGCCGCCAATACGCAAAAACATGGGCGCCGCTCGACCCGAAAGCCCCCCCCCCCCCCCCTCACAAAAACCTGGATCCGCTACCTTGCAAAAGGTGTATGTTGGTGCTCTTTTAAGCAGCCACCTAATCTAATACATAAACACAATAGTAAATTTACACGAAGAACAAACACTTCCAAAGGATTTCTTTTGTTGGAAAAGACCGTCATGATGACTTCTTTCAACGCTCCTCTTCAGGTTACTCTATCACATAATAAGACAGTGTTATGTCAACTGTGTTCCATACGAAACGCTGAACATAATTAGTGAACCAGTGAAATGTTTTAGAAAGTGATTGCGCTATGTTTCACAGGGTTTTACTTGAAAAATGTTGGTTCCGTTGGATGGATACTTGCAAACGAAGAGAAAACGATGCGTTATTTGGCGAAGTTTCTTTCCTGAATAATGGACACCTGATGGCGACATGTTTGGTGGCGTCAAGGATGGTTAAGTACCGGGTCATCGTTTTGCTGATGTTTGTCATCGTTGCAGGTGTGTTTCTTGGTTGGAACAGCAGAATGGACGGAACTACAACACAAGGTATGAACATGATGGCGAGCAGGAGGAAAAACGAAAAAAAAAAGGTTGGGGGAAAAGAAGAAAAGGGGAAAAACGAGGGGGAAAAGAAGAAAAGGGGAAAAAATAGGGGGGGGAGAAGAAAATGGGAAAAAGAGGGGGAAAAGAAAAGGGAAAAAAGGGGGAAAAGAAGAAAAGGGGAAAACGAGGGGGAAAAGAAGAAAAGGGGAAAAAGAGGGGGAAAAGAAGAAAAGGGGAAAGAAGAGGGGAGAGAGAAAAGGAACAGAAAATTGTGTTTGGTAGATTCTAGTACTAATAATACTAACTTTTTATATAGCGCCATTTCCAGTTAATTCTCTGTCGTATGAAAAACAGAGGGGGGGGGGGATAAAAGGAAAACAATTATATTGAACCTAAATACATCGTTATACAAATTTGAGACTGAATTTAGAGAATTTTATTTACATATAATGCATCATTATTCAGAAAATTTGCATTTATCTTAGAAAAAGGTATAGACTTCAATAGATCAAAAGAAGAACATTCCTTAATAATATCGGGATGTTTGTTCCATAGTCGAGGGACTGAATATTGTTATACTTGAGCATACATGTAGCTGTCTAATCGGGTGATACCCATCGTGAAGCTGTTGTAAGTATATAGAGGCCAATTTATGCTGACAATAAAAGCAGTGAAGAAGTTTGAAGATCAATCTATCTTTCTCTGGTAACCAATGTAAGTTGCGAAGTACCCATTATCCGTCATACTCATCATACAGTGATCATCAGCATCGCCATGATCATCATCATCGTAGTCATCATCAATATCTCCATCGTCATCATCATTACCGCATTCGCCATCATTGCATCCATCACCACTATCACAATCATCATTATCATGACAATGATCCTCCATTACCATTATCACCACAACCATCACCATGCATCATTATCATCATCGTCGTCGTCGTCATCATCACCATCATCACCATCATCCTCATCATTATCGTCATCATCATTATCATAATCATAATCATTGCCAATATTATCATAACCATCACCACCATCATTCTCATCATCCCCAACACTACCGTCGTCGTCATCATCATCATCATCGTCGTCGTCATCATCATCGTATTCATCGTTACCACCTGTATCATCTTCACTATTGCTTACATTATAAACGGCGCCATCAACACAACTGTTGCGTTCTCCTACCATACAGATTTACGACGTGTAAATCAGTTGTCTGCCATGCAATCTGTAACTGTCTCTAATGACACCATGGTCGATGCCATTGGACCGAGATATGAATGTACAGAGGGCGAGATTAAGGAGGACGACAAAGATGAGGACGAAATGATTGTCTATGGGAAGCCGATACATGGGAAAGTAATTCGAAAGTTTTTTTTTCTTACGACTGAGCATTATAACTGTTAACAGTATTATCACAATGTTCCATGTTTGGATCCAGGATTTCTAGAAAGTTCAATTTTTCACTTTTCCTAAATTTGTCAAGACAGTGCTGACACTTTTTCCCCCTCAATTTGTGTAAGTTTCTAAAATGATTTTCGTTTTTTTATTCTTCCTCAATTTAGAATAAAACTGTGTTATATGTTAGCATGCCGAAGTGTGGTAGTCGTACTTTCGTTTGGATGATAAGTTACCTCCGGGCAGCTCACCATTTCGGAAAACCTGTTAACATCGACTACATGCTTGCAAGGCATCAAATTTCAGAAGTTGTAAGAACAAATTCGTGATAAATTCCACCTCCTCCTATTCTTCCTTCGCCGACTGCTTCCCCTTCTTTCTCTTCCTCATTCTCCAATTCCCATCTTCCTCCTCCTTCTTCTAAACATAGATATCATGGACATTGTGGAAATATTATTGTCTCCACGATAGAGATGCGAATGTTCTTTAGTTTTATATTTTTTACTGTTTAATAATGATTATACAGAAGAAATTGTTGTTGCTTTGATGATTACTACAATCATCATTATCAACGTGATTTAAATATTTAAATTTAAATAGTTTTTGCAAAAATTCGTGTTTGTGCGTTCATAATCATTATTCAAATCATTATCATCATTATCATGATTTCATATAGACTTCTTTAAAATCAGATGTAATTTGAAAGAGAGTGAAAATATTCTCATTTATTTCTTTCAATAATTTATACATGTAAAAACAAACAAATTTCATACATTATTTTGAACATAATTATACCAATATAAAACATGAAACATTGAGATGAGATTTTTTTTAAATAATGAAAGAAAAAAGGTATCCCAAAAAAGCCTCAAAGGCTTGAAAAAGAGGAAACCAAGGATAAAACATAAAAATGATTATAGAAAATTATTCACATTTAGAATAAGAATTCAATTAAATAATTCAATTAGAATAACATTAGAATAATGAAACCGTAACTTACTAGGATGGTCTAAAAAAATGGTTTTTAACACAACATCTCTGGTAATATTTCTACATATTCAGAGGACACATCTTTCTTCCAAGCTACTTGAAGCAGAAGATGGTGCTATTCTACATGGTCATTACCGCTATATCAACATGAAAAGGTAAGGTTTTATAATAATTTCATTATGACCAGATAAAATACGGTGTTAAGAGAGGCTACATCCTCTGGTGTTAAAAAAACTGCGCCATGTACAGATAGAATTCGATGTTAAGACCAACACCGATTTTGTGTTGATCTACACCCTCAGGTCTGAGCCCTTGGAACAAATTTTTATTTGGCAGAGTTGTTTTCGAAGAAAAATTGGACAAGCTATTAAAAAAAGGTTTTCACTACAGATTGAAGGTGATTTGGGTTAAATTTTCAGCATACCTACCAAAGACATTTCTAGGGGTGCTGCCTATGGTGAATAACACACGCAGTCAAATCTTGGGGGTGCTCCAGCTACAGGACCTAGCTCTCCCTTTCCCAGGGCCATGCCATCTGGTGTAAAAAAACAAAATGCGCTATACACGGATACATACAGCATTAAGACGAACACCAATTGGTGTTCTGAGAGGGCTACACCCTAAGGTGTTAAAATATGCACCACACAGTTTTAAAATAACACCAAATAGCAACAGAGTATAGGATGATATTACAACGTCAATGGGTGCCACACATACCAGAACGAATGCTGTGTAATATTTGGTGTGGTCAAGTCATGTACACAATGGATGTTAAGTTTCATTACTACTGTTATTCCATAGGTCAATAGGACATTCGTTTTGTAATTCATTCGCAACATTCTATAGAGCTTCAAGCCTTCGTCAAACTATTTATGGCTTGTATATTACGGTGTGAATAGCCCTTCTTGAAAATATACCTTCGATTTTTTATGTTTCACTATTTCATCTAAAATAACCATAAAAATAAATAAACAAATTTTGCCTTTTAAGACGAAAAGTTTTGAAAAAAAAGTTGATTGTACAAACAATTTTTTTTACAATGAAAAATGGATTTTATTCAACATGATTATATACAAAAATATTACAAAAACGATGAAGTGATTTAAATGTATTTCGAGTTACGCGTAGAAAGTAACGGACAAAATTCTTGCAAAAGTTTGCGACATTAAACAAGAGGAAAGAGTGGAGAGAGAGACACACACAGAGAGACGGGTAGAAAAGGTGAGGGTGTGTGTGTGTGTGAGAGAGAGAGATGGAGAAAGGGGGACGGGGAGGGGCGAAAAATATGTGCCCATTGTGTATCAAAATGTATGAAATACAATACATGTACAGACATTGCCGGTCTAACAGTTCAATATTTTTCTGTCTTTCCTCGCCAGTTCATCGAAAAAACCTATCCTGATGAGCATGATTCGGGATCCCATTGATCGATTTGAATCTCATTTTTACTTCATAAGACATGGTGATTTGGACATGAGCAAAGAAGAACTCGTGAAAAATATCAAGACTGAGTCCAACATGGCACTTCCAAATGAGGTAAGAAGACAGATTATTAGAACATTACCGGAGGGGAGGGGGGGCATTTTGTTTTCCTAAACCACGTAACTAGGGCAAAGGTTTAGTGCAATCCGATTGATTGAAGAAACTTTACGCCACGCCGTTCACCATCTCAACTTCACGCGAGAAGTCTCGACGACGATAGTGAAATCGGGGAGAAATAGCATAAATAAAATTATATCTTGCCGCAGTGAATGCAAAATAGAATCCGAAAGAGTAAATGTTATTTTCGTTAAAATCAACACCAACACCGGGCGATGTTCCCAGTCGCTGGGAATTGGTGTTGGTCAATTGGGAAATTACACGTAGATCGTTAACACCAACACCGGTTCAGCAGGTTTTTTGAATTGTGCTCAAACTACACCTGTAATATCAAACTTTCTTTAAAAATATATCAATTTGTCCGTGTTGTTAGGATGTTGGTGCCATAATAATCACTAAAAAAAACACATCCAGTGCCACATGCAACTAAAAGACATCTCCAAAGGATTTAATCATAATTGTACAAAGTTAATGTGCATTCATGCATGCACTTGTTAATGTTCGATCATCATGATGTGAACTGTGTCCGATATTTCAATATTAATATTTGTCACGTGATGTATCGCGAACCCTTTTTTTATGAGTCACGTGATGACCTCCAATTGTAGGCGTGAACCTAGCTGTTTCTTCAACCAATCGGATTGCACTAAATCTTTGCCATAAATAATTATGTGGTTTATTGGGGGGGGGGGGGGTGGTCGCACCCGGGGAGGGCACTGCCATGTGGAAACCATGCTCATCCAAAAAGCAAGTAAAAAAGGGTCTTTTTATACGTTCGAGCTGTGAAAGTGTATGAAAATTGCCAAAATAAGGAGGAAAGTGATATCCTTTAACTTTACAGCCCAGGATAAATTATGATACATAAAAATAATATTAATAAGATCTTGAAAATGCAATATTTGAAGCATTTTTTTATGGTGGGAAAACGTGAAAATACTCGTTAAGGGCACTCTGTTAATTATTGATCATTATTTTAGAGTGGCATTTTTGTTTTTGTATGTTTTACCTATGTTTTGTTGGTGTATTTCTATGTGGTTATTTTCACACTAACTCCTTTTAAACTTTGTATTTTCTTTCCGTATTGTTTTCAGACGCTTGATGAGTGCATTGCGAAGGGGAGATTAGAATGTACACTCAGCTTATATCGCAATATGTATATTACATCATTTTGTGGATACGCTCCCGGTTGTAGGTATCTATCCCTCGTTTAAGCAAAAACTACATTCATGATAATTATTAAAGAAAAAAAAACCCGCTTAATATTTGAAATTTTAATATACTGAAAAGGTCACCATACTTTTGTTCAGTGGAATATCGATACTTCAACATAATTCACAATATCCAACGTTTTCCAATAGTAGATGTTAAATATGTAAACGATGTCTTATAATTTGTTTTGCATCTCTAGTGAATCCCCTTCCTTTGCTTTCGAGGAAGCAAAACGTAACGTCGACAAGTTTCTCGTGATTGGAGTAATGGAGGAATATGACCTCTCCATGGCTGTCTTCGAAAAACTACTTCCGGGCACATTTGGAGGAGCAGCGAAAATATATGAGGAGAGCAAAAGTATGTAATTAAGAAAATATATTAAGAGTGTCTTATTTTTTGTTATTCTGCATGGTCTAAAATCCCTTGGTTATTTAATGATAAGGGCATACATTCATTATTTTGGAAGATTGGAAATGGAGTGAAAAATCAAGGTGAATGAAGTGTTCTATAGTTATATCATCCGTCTGTTTACATTTCCGGGGATCGCATGATGATTTAAAATGGATGAAATGAAAATGATTTAGGGCCTTTTCACACGTGAATCTTGAATCATCATTGTAATGATGATTGCAGGCGTTCGTGATTCTAATCATCTTCTAGTTTGGTTTTACACGTGCTAGAAATTCGTCACTAGCCTTATTTTTCACTGGAATCATCATTCAAATTACGAGTTTTTACCGTGTGAAAGGGCTGTTAGAAGAGATAAAAACGAGAAGAGGGGGAAAGAAAAAATAAGAGAAAACAATATTGGCAAATAGAGTACTGGGTCGAAACCAATTTATAAACACATTGGGGGGTATATATCTTTACATTAGATAAATCCTTATGAAATCTACTGGCGCCAGGCTATAGATGAAAATTGACAATTTTGTGACTCTCTTTTGCACGTAAGTAAGCCTATATACTTAATTCAAACGAAGACCCATTTGTTCCTTTTCTTCTTGTTATAGATCAACCGATGACGAAATTCAAAACAAGCTATAAGAAGCTGCCCTCTAAGGAAACGTATTCAATTTTAAAAGAGCGGATGAAATACGACTACAAATTCTATGATTATGTGAAGGAACGACTGCATAGAGTTGCGAGGAGACTAGAAATTGGGAAATGTAATAGCATATGGTAGTTCAGACAGTTCAGACGTCGCAGCGGAGAGGAGTCTGATTTGAAACTCATTATCATGATTATTTTAATCATAGCCCATTCTATTTTTAATTTTCCACGGACTCTAACGCCACTTCTTTTTTAACTACTTCCATCGACCTCTAGGATAAACATAGTCATTACATCGATGACCCTAAAAAAAAATTATTCATCTATGGGGTGCCGTTTGGAGAAATGTTATTTAAGTTATATTATATTATTGTTATTTAAAACCATTATATAATTATTTGTAGATAATACAGAATGTCTGTTTCATTACATATAAAAATGGTTTCATCACATTCAATATATGTAAAAAATGAATTTTGCAATTTCGATTATACATATATATATATATATATATATATATATATATATATATATACATGTTTATATATATATACAAAGTAATCACAAAAAGGTTTAGTAAATGCCGTGGAAATAAAATCGTAGATTTTAAAAGGAGCATAGCTCTCAATAATGTTTATTTGTATTTTTATGAAGTATTTCTAATAAAAATATAACACTCCTATCATAGCTTTTATTCAATTAAAACAAATGATGCCATATTGAGGTTGTCTTGTCCCCCCCCCCCTCTTCTTAAATCAAAGTACTTTGGTGCCGCCCCTGCGTATAAGCATCGGTATTAGCAAGTTCTCGCAATCACGACAGGGACGGATTCTGCAACATAGAAAATCTATTGAATCCCGTAAATTCACAATGAACATGCAGCTGATATAGGTCTTTGTCGAAAATTGGTGAACCAGGACAGCTGATCGTAATAAGATTCTGATCTGTTTAAAAAAAATGCAAGTATGTCGTTTGTTCAAGACGAAACTGTCGTTTTGATTCACCGATTTTCGACAAAGACTGGTTTGTCATGAATTACTTTTGACAATAGATTTTCTATGTTGTAGAATCTGTCCCCGTCGCAAATGGGAAACTCCCTATTGAATAGAAAATGTCATCCAAACAGAATTAAACGTGTGGTACAATCACGCCAACGAAATCGATTCCAGACCGATCAAAGCTATAACCTTGCTACTAGTGGCATAGGCGGATACAGGGGGGCCGAGGCCCCCTCCCTTTTGGCGGAGCAAAAACGAAAAAAAGGGAAAATAAAGAAAAAGAAGGGAAAGGAGAGGAGAAAAAAAGAAGGGGAAACATAAGAGGAGGAAGACGAGTGAATGAAATAAGATGAGGGGAAGACTTTGAAAATTATTTTAAAAATCTTTCATGTCACTATGTAAAATTTTTGCTCGCGCTTCGCGCTCGCATTGCCTGTTAGGTAATTTACATATCTTGCTCAATATGGAGCTTAAAATATCAAATTTTGAAGTCAATATACAAAACATATTTCAGCTCGAATCGAACTTTCATTATTGTTTGATTTACAAATTCATTTTTTTTAAGTGCTTTGTTAAAATTTGTTTTATGGTCTGAATATTAACATTTTCTGCTCGCGCCGCGCACTCGCAAAATTTGATTTGTCATTATATTCCTGTATTCCTTAAAGTTCTCAAAATATCCCTATTCAGGTCAGATTGTCAAAATTCTCACATTTTAATTGGAGAGTTATGTATATCTCAATATTAATTCTATAACAAACTATTTATAATCCCCATTTCATGAGAGTTTATCACAAATTTCGGCTCGCGATTTGAAATCGCATTGATTGTTGAAAATATATTAACTCATGCATCTTATTCGTAATTAAAAAAGTGCTTTAAATGTCCAGTTTTCAGGCCAGAATGTTAACGGATTTCGCGCTCTCACTAGGCTTATTAGATTAATAAATAATATATTGATTTAATAATTAAATTGTCCCTTTTTCAGAATAGAACATCGACAAGTTCAATCTCGCGCTTAGGAAGAAAAATAGGAAGATAGTCGTCATTTTCATATGATGACATAATGTTCTTAGAATGTCACGGTCCTATGTAAAAACTCAAAATAATATTAATGAAACATATCAGCTCTTTTTTAACTGTGATCCATATCCACCTCACAATTTTCCTACAAAGTGCTTGAAATACAGAGCTTAAATTGACTCCTTTTCAGATCGGAATATCAAATATTTCCAACTCGCGCTTCGCGCTCGCTTTATTGATTTTCATGATAAGAAAAGGTAGGCCTATTTAGAATGCCCAGATTATAGGTCGAAATCTGAAACACGCGCGCATTTGTATTGAGATACGCAGCTTGTTATCTATTCAAATCATTATCCAGTTTCAGATCACAATATAAAAAAAATTCTGCTCGCGCTTTGCGCTCGCATTATTAATGTAGGAAGATTTCTAATTACTCATCCTTTTCATGAATTACAAAACATGAATAGAGTGTCCCATTTATCAATTGTTTAGTTATAAACTTATCCTTTTCACGATTACAAAGTGCTTAGAATTTCCATTCTTCAGGTAGAAATGTCAAAATTTTCAGCTCGCGCTTGCATTATTTGATTATTGAAATATGTAACATTTTCATGGCTTACTGCAAGCAGCCGTTAACAGATCCTTTTTTGATCAGATCAAAACGTATATTAAAAATTTCTGCTCGCTCTTCGCGCTCACAGTAATTCCGGACCTTTCGTTTGAGGACGCGCACGCTTATTTACGACGTTAGTTGATTTTGGAAGAGACTTTTTGGGCCCGTCATCATGGTCGTCCTGCAATGCAAATTGTGTGACATGAGATTTTTTTTTCGTTTCGCATCTGCGACGGAAACATTCAATATGCGTTTCGTGTGCAAAATTTTGGTTGCTACTATGGTAACAGCGATATATCTCATTGAGGACGACGTTCCAAAGCCACATTTGACTCCTCCTAGAGCTCGAGAGGCCGCCCGGGGGGCCCACTTCCATTGATTAGTGGATACCAGGAGCGACCACGCGTAAAAGGGGACAGAGTGGGCAGGTACGTTACGTATAGGCCTATGTAACGTTATAAGGGTGTCAAAACGATGTTTAAAATGCTGACAAAAAAGGGATATCCATTACTTGTAGGGTTTCACAAGCTAAATTCTTGTTGAGAGATGCATTTTCATAATCTGGAAAAGAATTACTTCCCAGCTTGTTTAGGGTACTTTTCGAAACCCCATGGTCGTGCCTGGTATCCACTCATTAATGGAAGTGGTCCCCCCGGAATTTGAATCTAATCCCCCATTTCTGGGGGAAGTAAAACATAATGCCCATTACATCGTGTGCGAGAGGCATATCGTTTGTGTAGAAGGAATAAACAAAATAAACAAAAGAAACAAAAAGAAACGAGTTCAAACGTATTACATAATGGTGTGCACATATCAACTTACGCGAAATGTTCGGCTGGAGAGGTTGATCTGACCCATGAAATCAATTGCCAGTAATACACCAATAATCCACAATAAATGTAATATCGATTCGATGGACTGTAATGATCTATATCTAAGCCTTCATTCAGTAAGTTTTTCCTCACTCAATATGTACTCGATTTGTTTGAAAAACCACTTTCTTATCCATGTCATAATCTATTTTAGGTCTGCATTTCGAATATCTCAAGCCATCAGTCGTAATATACATGCTATGTATGGTGCGAGTGTCGCAGAAAAGGATTTTGCACACGAAAAGCAGATCTGTAGGGCCTGTAACCCCCCTGTAACACAAAGTTTAGCATTGATTGTAGAGCAGTTTTCTACGTTTGATTCTATTGACTATAATGCACATTCAATCTTAAAAATCAAGTGTATGATTAAGCGTTAACTTTTGTGTTAGGGGACCCTAATATTAGCGTCCTTGAGGATTGCGAAAGGTCCCAAATTTGGATACGCGCTCGCACTATTCAATAAGGCTTAGGATTATTATATTTATGTTGATTTGTAACAATAAAGATTAGAAGTGACTATTAGGACTACCCCTTCAAAGAAACAAACAAAAATCAACTTCGAGCTGCCGATCAGGGAAAATATGGCTTAAGAAATATTCCGCCCCTCCCCTAGCGAAGGCTGGATCCGCCCCTGAATGGCGCACCATTGGCCGGCTTGGAGTCTGTGTCTTCGTTGGTACGACAACATTCAGGGAACATTCCCTTTGTAAAGGCCAACAATTATCCCACATTCCTCAAGAGTGGTCATTGTGAAGCACCTGCATGCGTGATCTCATTTAGATGCACACAATCCGAAGACGATGACCCTAGTCAAACATGACTTGATCAATCCCTCTCTTAATTGGAGGTCAATTATGTTCTGCAACTGATCAGGCAGGAAAGCTGAAATCATTCCGGGGACCACAGTGTCGGATTGAGCAATGTCTTACCAGCTTTTACCGGGGAAATCATTGTCTTTTCTTGGTGGCTACATGAAAACAGAAAGAAACTGCTGCTCATTGCGTCGGTTCTTTCTCAAAAGGAGCATGCAAATGGCAACCTGCTACACAGCAAATAGGAAGCTATGGCTTACCATTTTTGTGATACTTGCAATCTTGTCAGGGTTGCACCTTGGCATGAGGAGCTCGATGAGGTGGACAGATCCTTACAGATTGCGGCATCGAATTCAAATAAAAGGTATGACATCAATTCAATTCAATTCAATCCTGGTTTTATTGTGAATGGTTACATGACAAAAGTCCGAAGACTCATAATATCATATTTACAAAGTAAAAACAATGTAAATGTATATCATTACACAATACAATAAATAGAATTAATAATAAAATGACCAAAAAATTTAAAAGGTCATGAAAAACTTGAAAACAGCAATAGAAAATAGATTAAAATTAGATAGATAGATCATCATTAGATATTAAAATTTCAGATGTTACGAATAATTGAATTACAATTAAAATGATTTTCCAGAGTTGAAATATTACTATACAAAAATCTAAGGAGAAGTTAATATAGTCATAATAACGGAATGGATAGTCTGAAATTAATCATGTGGTATTGATAAAATGCATTTGTATTAGAATATACATGATTGAAATTATTTATTAGAGTAGACCAGAGATACTTGGTACGTCATAAAAAATCTGATTTGTTTTCTTCGTATTATTACCATGTAGGTCAATTTTTAAGATTATACCATAAGGACCATTCGCATTCACGGTTATATATATTTAAAAAAATACCAAAAGCTCATTTTGGTCGGTTTCTTACTTTTTGAGAACACTTGCATTCAGGCTTGATTGCTCATGAATCCTCTAATAAGAGTGAGTGGGTTTTCATACACTACACTTTTGTCATGTTTATCAAAATTTAGAATATTCTCTTGGTATATGCGAAGATAGCAAAGTTTTCGTAAATCAACAGCCAGATCACGAGACTTTGCCGAATATCTTGCGCAAGTCGCGAAGTTTGCCCGAATATTACCTGCATAGCAGAGCGAGACTATAGGCGCCGCTCTTCAGACGGCGGCGATGGCGTCAACATTGAAATCTTAACATAGGCTAAGGTTTTGAAATGTCATCATAACTTATAAATCATATGGACCTAGTTCATAAAACTTGGACATAAGAGCAGTCAAGTATTACTTAACATCGTGCCTAAATACAGGTCACATGGTCAAGGTCAAAGGTCATTTAGGGTCAATGAACTTATACCATGTTGGGGGAATCAATATTGAAATCTTAATCAAAGTTTTTGAAATGTCGTAACTTAGAATGTTTATGAGTCTGATACTTGGACATATAGGGCAATGGCCTATCACTGAAGATTCTGCATGAGTTTCAGGTCACATGACCAAAATCAAAGGTCATTCAGGGTCAACAAACTTTGGCTATGCTGGGGGTATTTGTGGAATTGTCATCATGGATCTAGTTCATGAAACTTGGACATGAGAGCAATCTAGTATTCCTGAACATCCTGTGCGAGTTTCAGGTCACATGACCAAGGTCAAAGGTCAATTAGGGTCAACATACTTAGGTAATTTTGGGAGAATTTGTGGAATTGTCATAAATTTAAAAGTTTATGGATCTAGGCATCTAGTTCATGAAAATTTAACATAAGAGCAACCGTGTATCCCTGAACACCATGCGCACGATTCAGGTCACATGACCAAGATCAGTTACTTAAGGTCAATGAACGTTGGCCGTGTTTGGAGTATTGAATCGGCATTATAACTTAGAAAGTTTATGGATCTAGTTCATGAAACATAGACATAAGGGTAATCAAGTATGAATGAATGTTTTGCACAAGTCTTAGGTCACATGATCAAGGTCAAAGGTCATTTTGGGTCAATGGCACAGTATCCTATTATCATATGAATGTTTTCTTTTGTGAATAATTATTCAATAGTTGTTTTCAAAGTCAGCACTGATGCTATATCGAATCGCATATTGCGGGCCAGACTGCCAGAGGCGTTCCACTTGTTCTGTGGTGGAAAATTCTTTTCACGTTGTCGTACGATTCTATACGAACGAAAACGATTAGTCTTTCGTACCTGATCACGAAAATTCTTGAACCGTCATTTCTTTCTACGATCAATACAAATGCCACGACTAACCTGATCTGATCTGATACGATTACTCCATGACTGAGTCAACCATTTTAATCTTGGTGGAAATCGTGACAGTTCGAACAAGGTATATTTATGCTGACTGATCGTAAATAATCCAAGGTACACACTGCATTCGCACATACATCGTAAGAACTTCGCACAAACTGCGCAAGAATTGTTTCACAACTCGATCTCCGCAAGAGATTGGGAAAACAAAATTTTGAGTGAGGCCGATTGTCATAATCTTAATTTAGTCATTGTCCGTTACATCGTCGTCATTATGATCATTTCATTACTGATGATGACAATGATGATAATGATAATAATATTAGCAATAATAAAAATAACCATATTTATTCATTTTGTTCATATTTCACCAGCATGGCCAGGCCGGGTGGCCAATTCAACAAAACCTGATCTGCCGTGAGGTTTTGAATAAAAACATTGAAACCTATATACATTTCAAACAATGAATGAGGATAATACATACCGGTTTGTTGGCTTAGTGAGTAGAGCGACCGTCTCACAACCGGGAGGTCGGGAGTTCAAACCCTAGCCGCGTCAGACCAAAAGACGTTAATGGGAGTAGCTGCTACCTTGTTTGGCGTTCAACGATTTGAGGGATAGAGCTACGTCGATCTGGCGATGCGCAGTGGCTGCCGGGCCCACGATCAATTTTGCAAAAAGTATTTCTATTTCAGATATAATTTCAAACAATAAACTACGATTTTTTTTTAAACAGCAATAATAAATAAGTACATCTAAGCATTATATAAATAAATACATCTAAAATTGATTTTAAAAAAAGACCTCTCAGTTGTTTACTGTGATTTGCGGACGTACATCTTCAAATAGATTTTCTATGTTGTAGTATCTGTCCCCGTCGCGATAGCGACAACTCGCTAGTGTCTTTTCTCCTTCTATACAGACGTGCGTGAAGTCGTTGACGATTCGACAGTCGAATGGGATGTACTGGAAGCGGATGATGAATGCACAGAAGAAAATATCGAGGAGGACGAATTGACTTCTTATGGAAAACCGATTTATGGGAAGGTATTGCTATGACTTTTTAACTTGATATAGTATATCATGAGTATCATGGAGCGAACTAAAGAATAAACATTTTTTGACATAATGAGAAAATTTTAATGAAAATACAAGGGCGTCTTGATATTTATCAAGGACGAGGTAAACAAAAAACGGGGGGGGGGGTCAATGAAACTGTTACAGTCCAGAGTTTCGAAGGATCGTTATTCAGAAGGTTCGTAGTTCCGAAACACGTAAATTGCCTCTACCTCGATGTTCGTTAATCCGAAAAAGAAAAGGGTTCGTTAATTTGAACATTTTTAAAATTCAGTTCCTTCTGGTTGTGTGGTTTATTCGAAATCTAATAGATCAACCTTTGTGTTTTATCTATTATGATCGTCTTTCATATCAATCCAGTTTCAAAATCAATGTATTTAACATTAAATTCCTTTGAATTTGTGACGAAATATTGGAATCATGAAAAAAGGACGGGGAGTGTGTCTTTCCCAATCATCGCATAATCTTGGGATGATGCGTATTGATGAGACTCATTATTATTATTATTGTCAGATTAGCCTACATGGCCCTGGGAAGCGGGGGTGCTGGGGAGATTTTTCCAAGGGGTGCTGCGTGTATTATTCTCCATATAGGCAGCACCCCACGCAACACCCCAGGTGTGGCAAATGAGAAAAATATAAGGAAAATTACTATCATTTTGAGTGAAACCTTTTTTTTTTTGCTTGACAAACTTTTGGCACCAAAACGGACTTCACTTTGTAGTGAAATCCCCCTTTTTTTTTTTGGGGGGGGGGGGGGCTTGTCAAATTTACTGCAGCACCCCCAGTCAAAAAATCGTTCACAGGACCCTGTTTTAAGTCTATCATACGTGCATTTCTCCCTTTCTCTTGTATGCGTCTAAGATATTAATTTGTTATGTATTTATCGTCTTCCCTATTTTTTTTTAAGAATAAGACTGTGTTATACCTGAGCATCCCCAAAACTGGTACCCGTACGGTCGTGTGGGCATTAGAGCGCCTACGAGAAGTACACCACTTTGGGAACCTGGTACCTATCGACTACTTGATTGAGAATAATATAACTTCAGAAGTTGTAAGAAACAATAATTTACTTTTCTCCTCCTTCTTCTTCTTCTTCTCTTTCTCCCTCCCTCTTCCTTCTCCTTTCATCTTCACCATCTTCTTGTTCTTTCAAAATGCATGTTCTTTTGTCTTGTAAAGAATTTCTTTCCATGTTTTTTTTTTTTTTTTTTTATTGGCAATGGTGTTTTATTTGTATCTTTCGGCCTATATCATTATTTACAATCTTATGTTCAATTGTGTTTTTATTTCTTAAATTTTCTCAGAGCTTCACTTGATACTACCATTTGTTTAATTGGCAACCTGGACTTGAAAGAAAGCATGGAAGTAAAATAAAAGAAACATTTTTCTGATGCAAAGAATTTTTAGTTAACATTTATTATCATTCGCCACAATACAAATAATAAATATACGCATGGTTTAGAAATATACAGCCAATGCAAAAAGAAGGGAAGTCATTTCACCTCGTGAAATATTTCTGGTATCCAATTCTGAATTCATCAAACATAATTTCCAAGAATTTTCCCAGTATTCTCAGGATTCCAGACAGTGAGGTATATCAGTATTTTTCCCCTAGAATATGAGGACGAACATTGATATGTAACATGTATTAAACATATCTTAATGATCATTCTGACACTGGCATTACATTTTCAGAACAAGTATATGACGTCGAAAATAACGGAATCTGAGGATGGCGCTGTCCTCCATGGCCATTACCGCTATATCGACTTGAGTCGGTGAGTTGCATCATAATAGTGGTCAATTAATCATTCTAAATGCTATCAGCCCTTTATTAGTTTTAACCATCATCATTATCATCATCATCATCGTCATCATCAACATCATCGTCATTATCATAATTGTTATAATAAGCATTCAATAGCATAATTAACATTATCATGATAATGGAGATTACATTATATAGCTTTATATAAGTGATAATGTTTAGAGGACACATACGACCATCTCATGATTGCATAACACGTGTGATATTTCAATAATTTTTCATGAGTTAATATTATCGATCTGAGAGAGAAAGAAGTTACAATTGATGATTGTAAATTAGAATAGATATATTTGAAATGTATTACTTTATACGGCCCTTTCTCGACGTCTCCGATACTACAGTAACGGAGACGTCTCCAATATAAAAGTTTCTTAAGTCTAACCAATGAGACATCTCTGTGACGTCTTCAAGGTGACACCTTGCCAGACAGCCGCTGAGATATTGCTACATAGTATCCACTAAGTCCCGGGTAGTGTTCTGAGTTGCAGCAACGTCTCGAAGATGTTTCCGAAAGGTCGCAGCGACTGCTTTCCGGCAATATCCCCTCGTCAGGAAAAGTGCTCGCCCCCTTGTCCAAAGACGTCGAAGAACCTCTCTAAGATGTCACAGAGAAGTCTCCTTCGTTCGACCTAAGAAACTATTATAGTAGGTTAAACATCAAGTAGCCTCGTGCAGATCCCCGCGACATCTCTGTAACTGATGGAGATGTCTCAGAGACCTAGCGGAGACGTCTCTCCAACTACCCAAGTCAGGAATCACAATCTAGTCGCGAAACCCGTTGCAAGCTCAGAGAGATACCCACTATGTGTTCGACAGTCCAAAACTACATGGGTTTGTTTTCAATGGTCTCCTATAAGCTATAGCCACACATATGCAAATAAAAAAAGTTTAAAAATTGTCACGAACTGCCTTGAATAAACCATAGGATGTGAAAATTTCATTTTTTTCAATTTAATACGGTATAAATAAATTGATTTTGTCAAATGTGTTTTCTATCAAATAAATATGCTTTCCAATCATCTCCAAGATGATTTTAAACACTTGACTTTGTGGTAAATGTTAAGGAATGTGGGAGTATCACGGAGGGGTATTCTTTCTAAAAGGTGAAATTTTTTACAACAACGTTATTGAAAATGGTTGTGTATAAGTAATTCTTCATCTCAGAATCTAAAGATACAAATTGAGCTCTGTAAGAACCACAAATGTCAAATACGGACAACAAAATGCTAACTGAACTGGTCAAGCTCAATAAGATAATCATGACAGTCGCTTTGTGAGATACAATAATAGGCCAAGTAACGAATTTAAAGTCCCTACGTGTACCCATTTAGGTAGCTGCACCTGGGTGGAGTTTATCAACATGTGGCTTAAAGGACAAGTCTACCCCGACAAAAAAGTTGATTACAATAAAAAGAGAAAAATCAAACAAGCATAACACTGTCCCTCAAGTGAGATATGAATTCGCGACCCTCTGCTTGAAAGGCGAGAGTCAGAACCACTACCCGCCCATTAGTATAAAACAATATGAATATTCGTAAAAGAAATTTACAGTTTCTTGAATGTCTACTTTTCCTTTCATTTAGCTCGCCGAAGAAACTGATTCTGATGAGCATGATACGAGACCCAATTGATCGATTTGAATCTCATTTCTACTTTTTGCGGCACGGTGACGTAACGTCAGACAAAGAAAAGCTCTTGAAGTTGTTCGACCGGCCTGACTCAAAATTGGCACTTCCAAACGAGGTAATTCTCCCCCTTGGAATCGAATTGAAATCTCTCATATTTCGACGTTTATTTTATTTAATTGTCTTTGTGACAACAAATTTGCAAAAGCTCATAAAACTATCATTGAATTTGAATGATGGATATAGCAAACTTGTTATAGATATATATCGTGCATTTGTTTTAATATAATTAGTCTTTATGAAGCGGGACCCAGATATTGCAAAACTGGAATGAAGATCATTATACAAATGATGCAAAGATGTGAGTGCGTCGGTAGGTTTTGTGAGCATGAGGTAACTATGCGCCTCGTGGGTTTAGGAATAGTTTTCATAGCATGCTCACTAGTCCTACCATTGCACGAACAAACCTGTGTATCATTTGTTTTATAGAATAGTAAAGTTTTTTGGCGAAAACAATTTTTTTTACAACCATGCATATTACCGACGCATGGCTAGCCATACATCCGGTAAATTTGCCATGCATAAGTAATTACCGGACGCATGGCAAATTTACCGGATGCATGGCTGGTCATGCGTCGGCAAGTACTAATGCATGATACCCATTCGTTAATTCTTTTTATTGATAATTTAACTGATGTTTTAGGATATGATACATTTGATTTCCATGATTTTGCTTGATGCCGTTGTTTTTGTTTTGTAGACGCTTGATGACTGTGTCGAGAAAAACAGAAGAGATTGCACACACGATTTATTTCGTCACATGTATATTACAGCATTCTGTGGATACGCCCCCGGTTGCAGGTAAACGCGAGGAAGGGGGGGGGGGGGTTCTTCGATTTATGTGGGCTATCAGTTGCAAGTGTATTTTCTGGCAATTCATTGTAAATTTGTAATTGGTTGCCGATCTTCTTCTTGCAACAAAGAGTGTAATCTGATTTGCTACAGCTAAAATCAATATCAATCAGTTGTAAAATTGCAACAGAATATTTGCAATTGATTTCAAATACTTTCTTGCAACACCTCCTTAAAGTGGTCACTCGGCCCTGTAGTGCGGAAGACCAGTTTGAATCCACACCAACAGACGCACGGGGCATAAGGAAACGCACCATCTTCATGTTTTTCATGACATTATGTATTGTGCGTCCGTTTCAATATATATATAGTAGTAGGCAGTTATAGATATGCAACGTAGTTTCTGTAACTCGCATTTATTTCACTAAAATAATCAGTGGCGTAACTACGGGGGGCATGGGGGGCACGTGCCCCCCCCCCCCCCAATCGGCTGGCCAAAAAAAAACGGGGAAAAGGAGAAAAAGAGGGAGAAAGGAGGGGAAACGTAGTGGGGACAGTAGAAATCATTGTTCATTATAATGTTACATTATATAATGTTATGTTATATTACATAAGAAGCATTTTTTTCATAACTTTATGAAACATAATTTGCTCAGGGCCTATGTCTTCATTGTTCCTGGTGCTCGAATAGACTGTTTAACGAGATATATAATCATGTTGTTCTAAAACCTCCCGTTTTCAAATCAATGTACACCAAATATATTTCCTAGCAATTCGAGTTATTATTGTTTTATGTAGTGACATTTACTTTTTTTTCATGACTACTTAAAGTGATTGCCCAATTTTAAGGTCTTAATATAAAACATTTCCTGTCCGTGCTAACGTTCGCATTAGTTGATTGGTGAGATGTCTGCTCTTCATGAATTCCTAAAATCAGTCTTTAAAATGTCAATTTTTCTGATCTGAATATCAAAAATTTTCAGCTCGCGCTTCGCGCTCACATCATTTGGTTAGTGAAATACGTACGGTCTTAGTGAATTCCTACAAACAAGCATTAGAATGCCCCTCTTCAGGTCTGAATTTCATAAATTTTCAGCTCGCGCTTTGCGCTTGCAGTATTTGATTAGTGAGATGCGTATGATAATCATGATTTCAATGACTACAAAAAGTGCTTCATGTGTTTAGATGTAATTCTAACAAAATCAGCAAAGGATGGCACTAGCATTAGATGACTATGCTGAGATATTTATTATACTCATAATGGATACCTAAAATATAGTCCTTAAAATGTCCCTGTTTGGGGTCAATATATACAAAAATTTCAGCTCGCGCCTCGCGCTCGCATTGTTTGTTTAGCGAGACAGGTACGTATCACGATTGCAAAAAATTTGCTTATAAAAATAATGTCCCTTTTAGGTCTGAATATCAAAAATTTTCAGCTCGCGCTTCGCGCTCGCATTATTTGATCAGTGAGATACTTATCCGTTTAATGGCATTGCATGTCCTTAAAATGTCTCTATTAGATCAGTATAGGCCCACCTGGCCCGCGCGCTCCCTAAGTGACTCGAAAATTTTGCTGGTGCCCCCCCCCAATGCCATGACCCACGGTACGCCACTGAAAATAATTATGTTACACTTTGCGCACGACAGTACCCCTCTCTGTTTTCAGGCCATAGAGATATATATACGTTATAAGTATATATCTCTATGGTTTAGGCATTCATTAAGCATCGTATTAAAAAAACGAATAGTAATTTTCACAATCATTAGGCCACATATGGCACGGGGAGGCATGAAGCATGCATTAGCAGGTTACGCAATTAGGCAGCTCATCACCTGTTTTTGTGTTTAAATGAGCTATCCCCCAATTTCCACTATTCTATACAGTGCGTCCCAGAAAAAACGAAACCGAGATTAAACGATGATTTATCATAATTTATTCACAAATACAATAGACAAATGACCTACCATTTTAAAGCTCAGAATCTCCTCTTTCAGCTGATATCATTATTCCTCATTCACGCATGAGTGAGCAAAAACAATTTAAAGAAACTATACTAAAAACTCATTTGGCGGGGGGTATCTGAATTTCAAAAAGAAAATCACATGCCTAAGAAGTTCAATATCTGCTCTTTTATTTGATACCTTTATCACAAAAAAAGGTCTAGAAGTAAAAAAGTTATGGTCCCTCGAAACAATGCTTGTATTTCCATAATTTCATTAAATTGCGTGTTTTCACCGGTTTCCCACAGAAGCTATCGCATGGTTAACAAAAGATTTAATGCATGGCTGATCGTCAACAAAACGGAACGTCGAGTGAGTTTGAACGCTAGCCTGTAAAACCTCTTCATTTTATGAAATTATTGAAATTCAAGCCTTATTTCAAATAACCAGAACTTTGTTATTTCTTGACCATTTTCTGTAATTGAGGTATCAAATTAAAGAGCAGATATTGAACTTTTTAAAAATGTGGTTTTCTTTTTGAAACCCAGATACAGCCCACCAAATGACTTTTTGGTATCCCCTCTTCAAATTGTTTTTGCTCACTCATGCGTGAATGAGAAATAATCTAAGTAATTTGAAATGAAAGTGGAGATTCTGAGCTTTAAAATGGTAGGTCATTTGTCTATTGTATTTATGATTAAGTTATGATAAATCATCGATAAATCTCGGTTTCGTTTTTTGTGGGACGCACTGTATAGCATAGCAAAAGAGAATTGCATATCAATGTACGCCAAAAAACAAAGTAGCCCATGGGAATATAAATAAGAGGGAGATGGGATAGGGTAGGGTAGGTTAACAAAAACTCGGTATATTCAGGGAGGCAATATCTCCCTGAGCCAACGATACAAAAGAGTAATAATAGCTACATTATCATATATAGCACTTATTACATAACACTTTGTTTCTAAGCGCTTTACATTGCAATGATTATTACCCCGGTCATCGGATACTGGCATGCTTGCAAACAATGTATATGCACCTTCACCACTCCATGGTGAGCATTACAACAAGAGTTCCAAGACTCAATGGCTAGGCATTCTACATAGGTTTCCGCATCCTACCGGCTACCCATTGATTTAACACATGGGTGGAGAGTTGCAATGTGTGGATTGACGCCTTGCCACGCTTGTCCGCTGTGGTATTCGAACACACGACCCTCTGAATAAAGTTACGTCACATTATATGCCAAATTAAAGATTGCAATGATATTGTTTGATCGTTTGTTAGTATTGACAGTAAATTATCATTTTTTATGGCATGTTTTGGTCATAATTTATTTTTTCTTCCAGCGAATCTCCATCGTTTGCCTTCAATGAAGCTAAACGGAACGTTGACAAGTTCCTAGTGATTGGTGTAACAGAAGAGTATGACCTCTCCATGGCCGTATTCGAAAAACTACTTCCGGAGACATTTGGAGGGGTAGCAAAAATATATGAGGAGGGCAAAAGTAAGAGCTTCTTGCAACTTTAAATGATTTTGAATTAAGATTTTAGGTATTGTGCCTTCCATAAATTGATTGAACGAATAGCTGAAGATTCAAGATTCTTTTATTGGTCAATGTACGCATACAAAGAAATTTGGTTTCCATTGGCTTTAAGAATAAGTATACACAAAGATGAAAAGTACAATATATCGCAACACTGTTGAAAACTTTACATATACAAACAAAATTAATAATTTACTTTCTGCAATTACTTAAATACCAATGAAAATTCATAATGCATGCGGATGATGATAAAAGGTCTGTATGCTGCTATAACACCCCCATCCTAGGAATACATGTATACTATCCTTATATGATATTAATTAATCCTAATCCTAACCCTATGGATGAAATGAATACAAGTAGTTATTTCAAAATGGTGAACATGACGTGAATGATGGAGACCATGGAGATTAAACGACGATTTCTGCACGCTTTTTATATGTGTGAAACCAGACACGATAATAAACTTATTTATTTAATAGCGAAATACATGTAGGCCAACGTGTATGCGTGTATATGTGAGGGGTATGTACGGGTGGGGTGGGTGTGCAAGTGAATAATTTCATAGGCTACATTTTAGTAATCATTTCTAATTTTTCTCCTCTTTGTAGGTCGACCGATGACAATGTTCAAAACGACTTACAAGAAGCATCCTTCAGACAAAACCTATTCCATTTTAAAACAGCGAATGAAATACGAGTACCAATTTTACTATTATGTGAAGAGACGACTACACAGAGTGGCAAGAAAACTGGGCATTTGGAACTGCTCTAATGTGTAACAGATACAATTGAAATAAGGATCACCTTTAGAAAGAATATCGTGATTTAAAAAAAAACTGTTGTTCATGCAGGGGTTCTTTGTACATTTCTGCTGAGCATGCTGAGCAAGGGTTAGCCAATGAGCAATATTCATTTTTTTTTCGGAGCATCAACACGGAGAACGTATTTTTGTTCATAGGTATAAGGTCTGTCTGTTAACAATTTTGGCAGAATATAATTTCGAATTGGTTTGTTTTAGATTTCTTTGATTTCTTTTTTTTTTTATTAGGCCTTATTTCGAAAAAAACCCCACCTTTTTTAAATGAATGGTACTGAAGTTGATCTCTCCTGTTTTTGTCGAATTATGTGTTTGACTTTGTTTTAATTTGACATAGATTTCAAAATAGAAATTATACTCCTCTCCTTTGAAATTCTACATTTTCATATTTTCAAACTATTTCGAAAACTTTCTATTACGGCTTATATCCCCCCTATCCAACATTCAATAGAAATTACGAATGAAAAGCAATTTGTCACGCTCTAAATAGACTTAC
The DNA here is from genome assembly GCF_037042905.1 of Lytechinus pictus. Lineage (NCBI taxonomy): Eukaryota > Metazoa > Echinodermata > Echinoidea > Temnopleuroida > Toxopneustidae > Lytechinus > Lytechinus pictus. Next base: position 30,667,775 of record NC_087246.1, read on the forward strand.
CTCGAAAGATGTATTGGTTCTTTTTATAAAAATGAATAGTTTCTATCCATTAAAATGACAAGATAATTGTCATTAAAACAAGAACAAGAATCTGTTTCTTATTCTAAAATAGAAAACGTCTATTCAGTGCCCCACAGACAAGGTGTGTGTCTTCAATTCTGACTGATTTTTTTTAGAGATCACAACACCAACTTTTATGCAACCGGGCCCTGAAACTCAGGAACACCATGTTACCTAATATTGTTAGGAGGTATTCGATTAGGAAGACGAAATTTCTCAAATCTAACTAGAATATGAATTATTATCTCTTGTTCAAGCTTGACCAAATTCATATGACAGTACCACTCAATGTATTTATCAACCATTGATATTACTGTTTAATTTCTTGTAGTTAATCTCGGAATGTTTTGAACCTGAACATTTTCAAAATGATGAACGCGTATGAAATATTATTGAATTATCATCAATGACAGGTGTGTTATTTTGTTGTATTTATATAGAGTTGTGTAAATGTATATTGATCAAGTGTGGTTTAAGAAACCTTTCCACAATAAAAAAAAAAAAAGAGATATGAGATGCATTTTTCCAATTTATTGTGATTTAAAATGCCAGACGCCGGATGGTACTGGTGGACACCTCCCCAAACGCCATCACATTAATAGCGAGGAAATGGGTCAGGGGCTCGGGGCTTTACAACACGATACAATATCGGACAGAATGCCTTTTTCCAATTCTCCATCACAATCTGCCACATTCTGGCACTCTTTCACACTCTCTTCCCCACCTTCTTTCCAATCCCTTCACTCGTCTCTTCCACACCGTCTCCCCCCCCTCACTTATCTATGCCACACTCTCTCCCCCACCCTCTTCCGACCCCCTCACTCATTTCTTCCACAGTCTCTCCCCCACCCCTCACTCAGTCCTTCCACACTATCTCCCCCTCACCTCACTTATCTATTCTACACTCTCTCCCCCACCCTCTTCCCATTCTCTCATTTCTTTCCCTCCCCTCACTCACTTCTTCCACTCTCTCTCCCCCTCCCCCCACTCATCTCTTCCACAGCTTGTCCCCCCATCTTCTTCCCCACCCCCTCACTCATCTCTTCCACTCACTTCCCCACCCCTCCCTCATTACCTCAGGGGTGTGAGTGGTCACAAATAAAAAGATCTCAAAAAAGCTGAAGAGTATTGAAAAAGTCTGAAATAGAAAGAGCTCCCATACTTTTTGTACAGAGGAAAGCCAAATATAAGCTGAAATTCAGCTGGGAAAAAAAAAAAATTCTGAACTCTCACACCCCTGTTACTAGTCTAGTTCTAGACGATTTTAAACGAATCTATTTGCACCACGATATAATACAGGTTCTCGGTTTTGCGCGCACACTCGGCTGGGCGTACGCACGGAATAGAACGTATTATATCGTGGTGCAAATAGATTCGTTTAAAATCGTCTAGAACTAGACTACCCTGTTACCTACACATTCCTCCACATCTTCCCTTTCCCTAACTCATCTCTTGTACACTCTCTCCCCCATTACTTATACATCCCCCACCCTCTTATTACCTCACTCATCTCTTCTACAGCTTGTCCAGAGTCCAGAACTCTCTTCCCATCCCTTCACTCATTTCTTCCACACTCTTCCCATCCCCTCAATCATCTCCCCCAATCTTCCCCATCCTCTCCCCATGCATCTATTCCACTCTCTCCCCCACCCCTCATTCACCTCTTCCACAATCCACCCTCCCCTCTTTCCCATCCCCTTACTCATCCCCCCCACAATCTTTCCCACTCTCTCCCTATCCCCTCCCTCCCCCATCCTCTCCCTCATTTCTGTCTCGCCTACTTCCACATTTTCTCCTTATCTTCTCCCTCTCTCTCTCCCCCTCCCTCTGCTGTCTGATTGGATCTGTCCACTTCTCAGTTTTATTCACTTATATATCAATGCCACAGCTTATTAACCGGTTGATTTCACAATTCTCCAATCCCTTATACTATGTACCGGGATCGCTCGGTTTCCAGAGGCAACACGTTAAATGACATTTCCATGAACTAATTTACATTTTGTTGACCCAATCACAGAGACACATGGCAGTTTTCATCTTTCAGAAGTCAAACAGAATTTATTATCAATATTTTAACATTTCATTTTCAGTGTGATTTCATGAGTGCATTATTAACATGACCCTATACCATTTACAACTACACAAAGTCAACTGGACGACAACAAAGCGAGAAACAACTTTCGTGTCAATGGAAAAAAAATATAGCAGTGACCACATATAGTGTAAAAGAAAAAATTAAAAACAGAAAATTATTGGCTAAATACTTCATATACTTTAATAAATGCAGAAGAAAATAGTCTACTATTTCATTCTAGTGCGGACATTTGGTAGGTGTTCATAAGTAGAAATCTTAGTGCATAATATTGCAAATTGCTTTAAGTTACGAAGTATAGAGAGAGGCTGCCAAGATAGAAGCGCCCGTTTCACCGCAATCTTACTAGACAACTATCAATTGAATAAATAGTCAAAACAAGCCTATAGAAAAATATTGGCATTGTAACACCTTGTACACCTTCGAGATGCTGTGTTATTTTAGCAGAACAGTACGAGACAGCCAACTTAAAGAGCACATTTCGAGAAGAAGAAACAAAATAAAAACAAATAACATGTTAAATTTCAAATGTGTTGGTCCATAGACATATTAAGTCTATACAATAAAAACAAGTTGTAATCACATATGAACTTGTTCACATTATTGGCAAATGGAATCTCACTGCAAATAGGTCATAAGTGACAAGAAAGCTGGTTCTCCCCCATTATGCTAGCTGTTTTTCTCCCCAAAGAGATGTATCATACTCCTTTATAGCGTTCATCATTACAAAAAATTCATTGCAGTTTGAAAATGTACATTAAAAATCTTTGCTAAATCTACCTCCATTCAAGTTCATCACACCAACCTTAAGCTCTTTGAGACGAAAAACAGCTATCATAATATTGGTCAGTTGTTGTTTATCGTTATTAAATAATATTTTCTCTACAAAATAAAAGAGGAGTAGATAGAACACCTTTTTTCTATTTCAATAATTTGTCTATGTTGCACTTATTTTGGGTCTCATAAATATTCCGCTCACTCTGTTTAAGGACTACACTATTTTCTGACTATTTCTTAGATTGCCAGAGGCCTCTCCCTACGTCCTATCTTTATTAGTCTACATTCCAGCCCTCTGATGAATAAAATGTCAATAATACATTTTTTGGTATCTTCTCCATATGTACAATTAGACATAAAATTATTTCATTTTTTTTTCAAATTTCATATTAAAAAATCCCAGTTCATCATAAATCACAACATTCATATTTCCCCAAATATGTGATCTCAACTTTTTATAAATCCCATTCATTTTTGTTCGAAAAGCGACACAAAGATGTTTCATGTCTCTGCTTATATTACAGCTTTTCTCACAAATATTTGTACAAAATATAAGGATACCCGTGATATGAAGCTTGTGTCTATGATCTCAAATAATAAGGTTTACAAAGACCTATTAATTCTCGGAAATAAAAAAAGGATAAAACTAACCAAGGAACTTCCCATAAAATCTTCCATCCCATACCCATGGAAATAAATAAGAGTATCACCAAAATAAACATCTACAAAATCATTTTGAAGATGCCTTCTTTTCTAAAACCCTAGAAGATATCACGTTGGCACCCTGTGAACATACTGTGCTCATCGCTACAACAACAAAAAATGGACTCATGATATACCATACATACATACGATATATATATTCCACAGTATACGATTCTGCGGACACGCTTCATGAATGATCATATACAAACATGGATGTTCTATATACCCAATGTTTTGAGGGGGAAGGCTCAATAAGCAGAATATAAATATGTACGAAATCAGCTGTCTTGCTAATGAGCTGCTAAATATACAGGCTTCCATTACAAATTGAAAAAAAGCATGTTGATAAAGCAATTGGTGCTGTGTAGAGTCACCGATTGTGTGGATCTGTGATTATCCATCGTATTAATAGTGGCGGAATTGAGGTAGCCACGGTTTTTTTTTTTCTTCTTCTTCTTAATAACGAGGTACATATGATATGGTTACCCTGCCAGCAACGCTACAAATACACTTCACCAACGTTCGTTCTCATTCTGTATTCATTCCTCAACTTTCATTAATCCTAACCAGCCTATTAATTCCATTTCTTCTTCACAGAAGTCCCTTCTTACTTCACATCCCAGAGATATTTGGATCAAAAACTCTGCAAAAGATTGCTAAATCTCCATCTATCATAAGGCACGCATGCTACAAGAATCAATCTAATGTTAGCAGCTGTACCATTGCAGCAATGGTTCCTATAATAAATAAATATTTCTGGAGACTTTTATTATTATATCTTCTTTTATAATTCTTGTACCTATCTCCAATCTACAATTACTACACATCTGGTCAAGTTAGAAGATTAAACTTCTACCTTTCTTGTTCTAATCACTATTCTTCAATGCATGCACTCTAAAGATTTCCAAATAAGGATATTCCAATCATGGCTTTTTCATCTTCTCATAATGTCAACATGTGAAAAAAATCCCTTACTCTGTTCTCTCAAATCAAGCTTTGCTATTCATGACCTTTGAACTATGACCTTGGTGGCAGTTTCATGTCAAATTTTTCATAAAATATTTCAAGGTCCGTTGCTTCTGTTCCTTAAAGATGCAAGCTACCACGATGAATCAACACGTGATGCTATCTATGCCACGGACAATCTATGTTGTCATGGCAACTACTGGCAGGAGGAACCATGTCATATGTGCCATATAATTCTTTCTCTTGTCTACGACAAAAGTATAAAACAATCTTCACAAGCTAATTAAGATATCTGAAACTGTGCATATATAGAGATACAGACAAAGCAGATATTTGATATAAACTTTCTTTTTTTTTCTTTCAGGGAGGAGAAAAGGGAGCATCAGACGATAAAGAAGGGGTCAGCCCCCAATTCTATGTCACTTCAAAATCACAAATTTATCAGATTATCTACAATTAATTTCTTACATCGACTTAGACATAGTATACCTATTACTCAGTGCACAAACTACGATCACCACAACCACATAATTACAAGTAATTCTACTCTACCGTACTACTACTACATCCGATACTAGGTGTCTTAGCTACAATAACTTACCAATAAATGTACAAGAAAGTGAATCAAAATTACACAACCAAGAATAAAATGAATAGCAGAACCTTATTATATGCTTCACAAGTAATTGAGTTATATATATATTTATATATATAAAAAATGAGAGAATAATTTAAAAAGCCATGAGACAACACATACGAGCTAACCAAAAAGAAGAAAAAAAGACTTACACAACAAAATTTGTGAAAAGAACAAGACAGAGTGGAAAGAATAAAATCATATCAAATCTCAAAATATTTATTAATAAAAAAAATAGGACGATGAATGGCCCCATTATGGTTAACAATTATGTTGGCACTTCTTAGAGTATTGTTGTTGTTGTTGTTAATAGTACAACCTGATTGGACCTTCCAAGGGGCATTTATGAACCTAGAGCTCAACTCAGAAGAAAAAGAGTGGAAAGAATCGGCTCCTAAACACGGAAACATAACAACTCCACTACTTAGTTGAAATTAGTCTACATTTACAATATCATCCATTCCATTTAAAACTTATTATTTCTTATATTTCTTTAAAACATTCAGTTGATTTCACCTTTATTTCCAAACATCTTTCATAGAAAACAGAATCAATGTTGAAACCACTGTTAATGTATTTTTTTCTTTTTTTAAATATTTTCAACCCTGAGTTGAGGAAGGAAGAGAACACACAATAACATACAACAAGAGTTACAGCTCCATCCCGAGAATGGACAATAAACATGAATCACCCAAACACTCTCATACACAGTCACCATTTTGAACACAATCATCATTAAAACATCACAGTGGTTACATATATCCCCTAAGAGAGAGAGGATGCAAAGCTGATTCTGTGCGCCCCGTACCAGATATATTACAACTAGTTCTCTGCACAGAGTGTCAATTCAATACTCTGATAAAAATTTGTCTTCTGCTTCTTTCTTTCTTTCTTTCTATCTATCCATCAATCGCATATAGCCAGAGTACCCAAGAACCTGAGAATCATTATGTACAGTGATATCAGAACCCACCCGACAACTTCTTTCAACGTTTCATTTGACGTTTCTTATACAGCCCCAATAGAAATTTAGTACATGATTCAGGCAAAAATCTGTCAAATTTTGGTTATTATCAGAAGTACGTTTAGTTCGAAAGAGAATAGAATGCTCATCCATGCTCACTCCGATAGGTTCTCATAATTCATTACAATCCATGATTTTATTTCATAATTGATAGCTTGATTTGACTTTTCTAAGCATAAAAAATAAAGTAATGGAGCACATGGCATATAAAAATTAGACTCCAGCAATTCATTGGTTATTAGTGACATAGGATGAGATCATTCTTCTCCAGTCTTGTGAAAAATACAACTCAATGGAGAAAATGTAATGAAACAAAGAAAGATAGACAGAGGACGACAACAACGTTTCAAAAATAGTTTTCAATTAAAAAACATGTAATCACATAGCTAAGCAAAGGATATTCAAATCACACAAACAAATTTTGGCAAATTCAATTCTTTCTTCTTTTCCCTTAAATATTGCTTAGAATTACAAAAAAACAAAACTTGTACAGAATTCATAGATTGAGATTGTCAATAAATTGATACAAATATTCATGGAATTGTCTCTTGTGCAATCAAGTGAATAAAAATATCTCCAGTGTTGTACAAATTTCATGCACTTCCCTAAAAGGTCACACGCTACGCAATGTGGCAAGTTTGTGTTTCTTCTTTTTTAAACTCTCATGGTACATAAGCTGCTAGAAAAATATCCTTCCCACCCATGTTCCAAAGATCATCCCTTGACAACAATCAACCTTCAGAAGCTAAGAAATGACAATCCATATATTCATCAAAAGTAAGTAGAAATGTCCGATGAAAGCTATCACCATTCGCCAACGCGAGAAGTCTGAATTTCTACATGGATCGCGTTTCAGAGTTGTATGATCAAGGCTTTCAAGGCCTCTTTTCTCGCCAAGTAGCAAAAAACCTATATCAAGTTAGGAAGATTCCACAGTGTGTCTGACCAACCATGCCTTATCCCGGTTTCAGAGATCCGAAATATAAAAAAATTACAATTACTGTTTCGCACGGACTTATCTGAAACCAGACATATCTCCCGTTTATCAACAAATAATCACGCTTTAACACTGGTTCTTCTTTACCGTTGGTGGACATTTGCATCGGGCCATCAGTTTCAATATCATTTAGCACATACTCCATCTTTGAAATGTCATAACTTATTTTTCATTCATAATTTCATTGCATTGAGTGCAGACTATAAATTGGCTGCATAAGTTAAAAAAAAACAGATGTGTACGAAAGCAAGCAAAACATATTTAAATGCAAGAATTCAGAACAAAACTGAACAAGATAATATATATATATTTACACTGATATCATCCTAAATTGCCTTAGATTGCTCAGATAAATCATATCATTGAGAAAAATAAAGTGAATGCATCAACCAAAAAAAAAACAAAAAAAAAATTGACTGCATGGCATCCAACATAGAAAAGATAACAAACCATGCAATGTGCAGATTTAAAAAAAAAGATAAAAACAATGATAGAAATAAAAACAATCACATCTTACAATACAGTTCATGAACATATTCCTTTCAAAGATTAAATTAACAGGAGTAAAATTTGGAGAGAAACTTACATTATAATATTTATACAAATATTGATAAATAATGCAGGTTTATGGTAACCGGCTGATGATTTACATTTAAGTGTTCTCCCTCCATGATGTATATATGTATGTATGTATATACATGTATATATCAGCAGAAGCGACCATAGAGATAGATGTGAATGAGTAGGACCATTGATATAAAGCCAGTAGATTATTTCCTTCCGAGTTAAACAAAATGTTTAGTAGTTCCTCCCATGTGAGACTGTGTTATAATGACCTGATCCGTACCCTGTCTGTGAAAACAAACCAAAAAAGAAAAAATAAATTATACAAAACAATATAGGTCATTCTGAAAAAAAGTCGTATTTCATTGTCTCCAAAACTAATATTGGTGAATGGAAAGTCAACATTTCAAATATCTATCGTTTCTCCACTGAATACGCCTAGCCGTACAGATCATCAGTTCAAAAATAAAATGAGTTTGGTGCAAGAAAGACCACTGACCAGTTTACGTTGTCACAATAGTCAAAGCCATAGAAGTGAACGATATTGTTCAGCAATTACTGAGGCAACAATTTTAGAAACACTTCAAAAAATTACTGGAACATTCACATATATTCAAATGAATTACATGCATACAAAATTTTATCTGAAGAGTGGAACTTTGTTGCCTTATTTTGAAAGGGGAGGTCTTTGTTTATGTATCCATCGATTTAAAAAAGTCCTGATGATTTAAAATCAATATAAGTTACTAATATTGTAACTTTGCCACCCAATGGTAACTTCCAATGTAATCCTTAACTATGACGGGCTGTTGGGACAATTTACCATCAGAAAGCATTGTTACCAAAAGTTAGACACTTTTTATGTAATGGACCCCCCCCAGATAGATGATTATTTTGTTCAGGGGCCATCTATATTTCCGCTTATGTCAAGTTACATTATGTACTGAACCAGATACACTGTAAAAGCTACAGTTTTAAGAACAACACCTGGGCCGTTTCATAAAAACTTCTTATGATAACAAATGCACAATTTCAATAAGTTTAATATCAGCCAAACACATTAAAGAATTTCAGGAGCTTTAAAATGTTATTGCAAATTTGTTATAACAGGTTTAAAGAAATGGGCCCCAGTCTGTGTTCAAAGGGTGTGTTCAGTGTCAATTTTCAAATTTAAACAGCAACAAGAATCATGATTGAAAACTCAATTACAAAACACAAATACAAACATGATCAGCATTGCACTGTTCAGTGTCGAAAATATAAAGCTGATTATTTGCCGATCGTGTTTAAATTTCCCGCTTTCATTAGCGCAGCTTCAGTGCGTAGTTTGACCCATCACAAGAAAGGTCAATTCTGGCACTTGCTTGTGTAGGCTTCCACTGCGAGAGCAAATTTAAAGACTTTTCAAAACTCAGCCGTGTTCGTGCTGAAGGTCGTAATATTTGAGCTGATTGCGTTTTCAAACGCATCTTTTGTTTTGTTTAAAGTTTCCTCCGAATCATGATTTGAAAGACGTTTACTTTTAAGACCAGGAATAGAGGACATTGAACAGACCCTTTGTTTCTCATTATATTCACGTTTTCAATCATGATTCATGTTGCCGTTTTAACTTGGAAACGAACACTGAACACACCCATAGTAGATCACACCAAGAGATACTCACACAACACTATAAAGTTTGACTATGATGCCACATAGTATTAACATAACAAATATAAAGTGTTATTACAACCCCAATTAGCATTGGACTACTACTGTGATTTTTAAAACCAGTGCACAATGCTTGCTGTTTTAGTGTGACAATAAATGGCTGCTCTCACAGTTTTGCAAATTCAAATTTAGATATCTAGCGCCTGTTCTCAGTAATGTTGTTGTTTCTTTAAAAAAGGGCACTCTGAATAGTTAACAGATTGACTAATTGTGTATCAAAGAACAAAAAATAAACATTTCATCCCGATTGTTTCCCCCAGTCAATTCCACAGTTTAAAAATTGTCATGTCATTATTAAGCAAAATGTACACACTTTAGTTGGGATTCTGACCAAAAATAAACTTTCATTAAAAAATGCTCAATACATCCACTTACACATGCATGTTGTTATTTAAAGGACAAGTCCACCCCAACAAAAACTTGATTCGAATAAAAAGAGAAAAAATCAACAAGCATAACGCTGAAAATTTCATCAAAATCGGATGTAAAATAAGAAAGTTATGACATTTTAAAGTTTCGCTTCATTTCACAAAAGAGTTATATTAACATCTCGGTCGGTATGCAAATGAGGGAACTGATGACATCACTCACTCACTATTTCTTTTGTATTTTATTACATGAATTATGAAATATTTTGATTTTCTCGTTATTGTCATGTGAAATGAAGTTTCATTCCTCCCTGAATACGTGGAATTCCATTATCTTAACATTTTGTGGTTCAGGCAAGGAGGTCCTAATCGTCAAATTCGTAAAAATTGAAATATTGTATAATTCAAACAATAAAAAACAAAAGAAATAGCGAGTGAGTGACATCATCGACTCTCTAATTTGGATGTATCTGGCTCGTTCATATAACTATTTTGTTAAAAATAAGCGAAACTTTGAAATGTCATAACTTTCTTATTTTACATCCGATTTTGATGAAATTTTCAGCATTGTGCTTGTCTGATTTTTCTCTATTGATTCAAATCAACATTTTGTTGGGGTGGACTTGACCTTTAATATCATCCACACGTTCACAGAATTTAGGACAGAAAACTTTAGAGTTGCTCTGATTTCATCTGACCTTAACTACTACAATACTCAAAGAAATATATATGTATCTGAATTTCTTTTTTTCATTTTGATCTATATGAAAGTTATTTTCAAGCATGGAACGTGCTAAAGAAATCAGGATGTTATCTCTGTCTGTAGCTCTCTGTGACAACTAAATTTGTAAACTAAATTTTCAAAAGGCCCATTAAAAAATCAAACACATTACTAAGAGAGGGCACACTATAAGGTAAATTCATTTTTTCATAATAAAGAATCAACTAATGAAAACCAGGTTAAAGCCTTCTATGGTTAAAGTAAGGTAAGTTTCAGTTAGCTTTTATTTTTTATTTTTTATTTTATTTTTTTTATTTGTAGATGCACTTCAATAAAATTTCAGCAAGATTTGAGGCATTTACAAATGCTGTACAACTCCATCATATTATCAATAATTGAGATATTTGTGCATTTTGAAACACCCGTATAAAGCGCCCTATAAATGTTATCATTATTATTATAGATATGATAATGATGATCAACTAATGGTTTATTAAAACTCTAAAGGAAGAGGTTAAGAATACTAATGTTAATACACACGTCCTACTACATGTTCAGCTGTCCGAATGTTAGTATCATATGTTTGGACATGAATCTTTACCTTGTATTAAATACTAGTTGCTATAGGTGAGGTAAAATAATGGACCCCTATGCTAATGACACCATACAAATCATATTGCACACATGTGATCCAACTTGTGATAACATATACAAATGTCAAATGAAGAAAAGATAATGATATCATAAAATATGTGAAGGTCTCTTTTCTTTTGGTGGTGTAAACTCAAGTTAACAAAATGATTTAGGAAATGATTGGGGGTTTATTGGGACCATATTAAAGAAATCATCATTGCAATTATTTTGATGAGAAGCAAATATATTTTATTTCAAATTTATATTAGTCAAATAAGATGTGTTCACTTCAAAGTGAATATGAGAAAAGGTGAAATGCTGCCCAACCGATAAGAACTTTAACTAAATATCAATGCAGAAATATATAATCTCTCTTTTTAGAGGGGGGGGGGGGCGGTTTTAGGAATATATGTCATATTCTTCTTTCCTTCATGAGCCCAAACACTGGCATCAATAGCAATCTTGTTAGATGATATTCGGTAAATTGGTTGCTGAAATACGAAAGGGAAATTACATATTTTGTCAAAAGCAAAGCTTTAAGGGTGTTTATACCCCCAACATCACATGGTATTTGGAAGGAGGGAAATTAATGGCTCAACACTGATAGTTGGTATGGAGGGCGAGAAAAGGTGTTAGGATACAATATGTGGGGTTATTGCATGATTGCAGAAAAAGAAAAAAAATATTTATTACAAGAAAGGAGATGGTGATGAAGAAGTGTTAGTGGTATACCTTGGAGCCTTTAGTGAGTTTATCGGTTGAAGAGCGCCCTCTCAGTGAATGTAACCATTGTGATGATAGCCCTGCATCAAGCTCTGTACCAGTGAATACACACCACGGAGGAAGAGCAGGGTGGGGGAGGGGGGGGGGGGCAAGGCAGGGAGAGGATAGAAACCGTTGTGACAGGGGGGAGTATGCAAATAAAATCACACGGGACAGGAAAAAAAAAGAAATGTTAGGTGCAAGAGCGAGACAGAAAAAGAAAGATAGAAAGGGAGAGAGAAACCAAGGAAGACAAAGAAGAGAAAGAGAGGGGACGGAAGAGGGGGGGGGGGTGTGGGGAGAAAAATAGAGAGGGGAGGACGGGATGGGGGGAGGGGAGATTATATAGCAAACGGTTATTGAAATAAAGAGAGATGAAAGTTATAGAAAGAGAAAGAAAAGCAAGCAAATGCAGGGATGTATAAAGAAGCAGATGAAAGAATGAAAGAGAGACGGGGAATGAATGAAGGAAAGAAAAACAGGTTTAATCATCAATACCATTTTTTAAAAAGGATATTAATAAAATCACATGAGGAGTCCAGCTCAGTCAATGGAGCCTTTCTAATCTAAATCACTGTTTTTACTTTTCACTTCTTAATACAGGCATACAACATCAAGTTTGAAGTGATTGAGCTGTAACTTTAATGATTCAGAACCTTAACTACCCCCATCCTCCATGAACAGTCATGATTAAATATCATGAGTAGATTTTATTCAGTTATCACTGAAATGGGTAGTGTAAGTTAAATAAACTGTGCCCCTGAAAATGACTGGACAGTATCACAACATATTAATGAAAACAAAGAGTGTAGGGTGTTGTGAATCGCGCTACATGTATTGGATTCTTGTGCATAATGAGATCTTCAAAGACACAGGTGCCATATTTATCACTTTTAAGATGCCTAATATATTTATAAATATCAAATAAATGAGATGACTAGTGTTCAAATAAAATTCAGCTATAACTGATTTCAGTTTATTTCTGAATATAACTTAGACATCGAAATTACTTGAAATATCAAACTGACAAAATAACTAATCACCCTTTCAAAATATAGCATTCTTTTTTTTGCAATATATAATCAGTTTTAAATAGAATGTTCGTTCCTAAAGGTTACTATGTGTATCTATATCATTGTTTTGGGGAACCTTGCATATGAAAATATGACATTTTTTCCCCCTCAACAAGCGAAGATATCCATGTTCTGTTTATCTGTAAATAATTCGAATTTATCAAATAACTGACAGACAACAAACCCCGCAAAAAAAAAACACTTCACACAAATGTGGTGGTTAAAAACGTATGAAAAGTGAACACACTCAAAGGGAATGGGGAAACAAGACTAACCACAAAGCTTCTCTATCTACTACCAATAGAGGGGGTGATTCCATTTCGGGAAGGGGTGTCATTGGGGAATTTGTGGGGGATTTTTTTTCTTCTGATCGCTGGTGACTGTATAATGATGGGGGGGGGGGGGTGAAAGGCGTAGCTAGTCTTTTTTTTATAAATCACAATGCATTTCACCATGTTATCAATATATCTTTATCCCATCTTGAGTGAAGCAGAGGCGATAAACAGTTTTAAACACCGATGTAAATACATGAATAAATCAAACCAACTGAATACCAGATGATTAGTACACCATCCAACACTACAAGTTCTATATATACATCATCACTAATGGAGGGTGGGGGTGGGGGGGGGGGGTGAGTGGAGAGTGAAGAGGGGGTGAGAGTGCTATACAATTGAACTGAAAAAAAAAAAATCCTACGGGTGCCAGACATTGGAACAAGGACTATGAAATGTGGGGTTTCTCTTTTAAAAAATGCTCACAGCTGAGTGCAGACATTAAAATGCTTGTCGAAAAAAATATACAAAAATATTTTGGGAGATGAAACAAACGGAATTCTACTTGATGCACAGCTATATAACAAGCACCATTTCAAAAGAATAAAGACTTGAGATTGATTCAGAAGGACTTTACCTTCTTTTGCAGCAAATGAACACAGCCACGAGAAATACATCCAAATAAAAGAGAAAAAAATAAATGAATTCAAAAGTAAATATATGTAGGTATTCAGAGCTTCCAAAGAAGGAATAGACATGAGTACTGTACATGTAACAAGTACTGTGGTGTTGTCCCTAGGCTATTAAATTTACATATTAAGTAACTCCTCACTATGGAGGCCTGCATGTCAAAGTCATTCTCGATTTTTGAAATCCTGCAATCAAAACCACTTTTCCATCCTAAATTTAGGATATTTGTTGGCAACCATGCCATTAAAGGTAACAGGCAAACTGATTCCAATTCCAACTTTGATCAATTTTAAGAAGCACCCCCCTCCTGATTGTCCAATACAAGTGCCATGTGCAAGTCTTGTTAAACCTAGGACCAGTTCTCAAACCCCATAGGATAACAGAACATTTTGTTTAATAGTATCACAGAGTTCAATGCAATTTTCGACAAGTCCCGCCATTTTTGTGGATCAGGGGTCATTTCACGAAATTCAAAAATCGCACTCTAATTTCTAATTGTGTGCGGTATGCAAGGCACTGGTCAGATGATGCGCATGGGACAGCATCATTAGCAAGAGTCTAACCGCCCATTTCACATGGTAAAACAAAAATTGTAATTTGAATGATGATTCCAGTGAAAAATAAGGCTAATGACGAATTTTTAGCAAGTGTGAAACCAAACTAGAGCATGATTAGAATCACGAACCCCTGCCATCATCATTACAATGATGATTCAAGATTCACGTGTGAAAAGGCCCTATATCAAACTTGTGAGATATCCCCTAGCTTTGAGAAATGGTCCCAAGCCACTATAAAGGAAAGACAAAGGCTTTGTTCTATATACTAACATGATCTAATGACCTAAAGAGCTCTTGTGTAATTATTTTTTTTTTTGGACTGACTGGAAATGTACAGGTGAGCCTAGTATTGTTTAAAGACAAATAACAACAGAGATATAGTACAGAACAAAGAACGTAGAAGGGTAAGACGAGAAATAGCTAAAAAATATATATATCCTGCATGAGAAAAACAGTACCCGAGAAGCAAGCAAAGACATGGATGATGCGAATGTCCTCTAAACGTTCTTATATTGGGATTTAATGGTTGAACTGCACATATTCTTCTTTTCTTCAATTCCTGGAAATTCTAACTTTGAGTTTGAATTTCTTTATTGCTTTCAAGAAAATTGTTTCATGTAGCATCTAGCAGGGGCTTTAACTTTTGTTTGAAGCCACTTCTTAATACTTAATTTGGAAGATGGAAAAGGGAAAATTTAGAGTGATATGTAGTTGTGTTATGAACTACAATAGTTTAGAGGGAAAATTTGCTCATATTCTACTTGTCAGATTTGATTTTTTTTTTTCTAAAAAGTGAGGATAGGTCTTGATTAGGTTATTCAGGGCTCCATAACACAAAATTTTCTAATTGATTGTAAAACGATTTTATGACTGATTGCATTGACTATAATGTACAATCAATCATCAATCAAATTCATGATATGATTAATTGCAAAGCTTTGTGTCATGGACCCATGAATGGTATATCAAAGAAAAGAGATAAAGAGTAGAATTTGGTTACAGTTATTGGGTTAAATAAACTTATTCTATTTGGTATATGAAAAGAGACTAGATATGAATAAAGATGTTTTTGGCCAAGCAAGGAAGGTAACCCAATATTTTTTTCCTATTAAATTGATGATTTTTTTTTTATCTAACATAAATCAACTTGCTATATGCCCTTCAGTTGAAATGAGGCATCAACGAGAATTGAAAAGAAGCTAGCCCTAGCCTCATTAATCTGATTCTAGCAAGATAGTACAATACTCAACTTACCGGTTGGGACCCAATGCCGAATGCATGGGTTGGTTGAGGGCTGGCAGCGGGTACATAGTTACCCCCCATTCCCTGGTCTTGGGACCCGCCATAGATGTCCATGGGCCCGGGGCTGTTGGTTGTATTGTAGCGGTTATTAACAGGTGACGGTGATGGTGCATAGCTCTGGGGCTGGTAGCTGTTTGGCATCACTGCGGTGGTCAACGACGTCGACGAGGATGGTGAGGACGATAAGGATGGCAACGATGTCGATGACGGCGGCGAGGATGACAGTGAGGATGAAACAACAGGTGGATGGAAGACATCAGAAACGACAAAACAAAAGACATGAAAATATCACATTAGAAATCATCGGTGCACATGGAATATAATTCCACATCAAAATGCAATTAAAGAACTTGCAAAATACAAATATATCTTAATTCCCAACAATATATCAAAGATACATATTGTTATTACTACAAAAGCATACTACAAGCTTGGGTGGAAAACACATCTGGATTAAATGAGGTATTCTAAAACTACTATATATATATTCTAGTCTAAACACAATGGATATGAATATCTTACATTGATATTATGTGAATCACCTAATGACACTTTTAATGCAAGTTCTACGATGCAGTAAACAAGGTTGGTTAAGATTATACCTCTCATGGACTAAAGGGAACTATCTACATAGCACACACAGCAAGCGTATAATCCTCATATTTGGGCAATCATTAGGAAATGGGTGTATAATACTACTACTTTCAATGGAACATGCCACTATATGTGTAAATATGATTGTCTTCTAACCAAGGTGATTTTACTGAGTGAGAGAGAGAGAGAGAGAGAGAGAAGAGAAGAATCTATAGGACTTGATGGATGGTGCATATTAAAGAAACACGGTGTGAATTTGAAGTGGGACGTTCATTTACAGGAGTATAAAAGCGTTTGTGTGCTTACATTATTCGAAGTGCTGATCAATAAATTTAATTTTAGACATAAACTTATCTAATCTTCTTCCTTTTTAAAAATAATAACATAGCAAGGGGTATCAATCATACTGTCAAGTAAAGTATCATTTAAGAATCAAATTCTAAACATTACCTAATGATAAAGCTCTTCTGGCTTCTTATAAACAAAAATACACCTGACTGATTAAATCATTATCTTTTTAAAGTATTGTGTGTTTATCCTTTGTCCTCCAATTATTTCTTTGGCCACTCTGTATAAATAACAATATCTTAAGTCACCCTATAGTGGTTTGGAGTATGCCACAGCCAAATTGAATATCAACACTTTGAGTCCCAACAAAGCCTGGATCCCCACCCAGAATACATTTTGATTAACTAGTCTTACAATCTATACCCAATAGAAACATATTTGTCAAATTAACACAATATTAATGCTATAATTATTTTTCATAATGAACAAAAAGATCACAGATTGCATCTAGACATTTTTTTTCTTCTTTCAATTCAAAATACATGGTCCATTATTTTATAATGAAAAGGTATCAAGACTAGTTTACAATACAGGGGGTCTATACAAGAGGACCCCCAGTGTGGAAGATACATATGTAGTCCCCCGTTAAAAGATATGTGCAGAAATCTGAATTTTTGTTATGGACCTACCAGCAGGCTGGTGATAATCCCTCCCATATTCAGGCTGGTGCGACATGGAGCTAGGCTCGTTGCGAGTAGGAGGCGGGGCTGAGCGGCCCGCCGCGGGGCCGGCAGACCCGTAATCGGGGTAGGAGTAGGTAATCGGCGTCTGGCCTCGACGGTCGGGCGTGGGAGGGACCCCAGCCGCCGGCATCATTAAACCTGGGGTGTACGTTGGAATCCCTGATAGAATAAGGGGGTACATACAACAAGGGATAGATAGTCATATACCCTCGATGTATAGTCTTTGAGCCTTCCTTCACAACAATCCGTCATCGTTAAGGGGCGTGGATGGGCCTGGGTCCATTTACATTAACACTAAAATTGACTTAGACCTAACTATTTACAGATAATTATAGAATGGTACCTTTTTTATGATATGCTAGTCTTGTGACTTAGTGCCTTATATACTTAAAGAGAAGGCAAGAGGAAAGGGGAGGGAGGAAGGGAGGGGGCAGTTAGTAAATGGTTAAATTAATGTCAAGCACAGTCGAGTTCAGGTCTACTCCAAATCTCTGTCCACAAGGTTATATAGATCTATCACCTCTGAAAATCACATTCAAGAATGGTGCTCATGTAGTCATACATGTATGCTAGATGACACTGATATATCAAAAGAGTATCATAGGAAGCAATATACAAAACTTTGATGACATCATAAATGACTTTAAACAATAAAACTGAACAGCACAGCAGGGACAATAACTTGTTAAGAATTTCATGATCATGAATCCTTGATTACTTCTACATAAAAATCATCACTATCTGTTTTTTTTATATTGAATATCATGAAATGTAATGTCAAAAGCATTTTTTTTTTCTTTAATGTTTTCTTTTCATTTCAAGACGTGTTCCTTTATGGATAATGATTAAGAGCAGGCTTGAACTAGATTAAATTGAAGAGAAATAGAAAGGGAAGAGGAAGGTGGGAGCTAAGATGGAACATGCATCGATGGGAGCCTTTATGAATGCAGAGGTTAGCATCATTTGTATGAAAAAATGGTTAGTAGTACAAACCTTTAACATATAATAGTCACATACATAAAGCATGACATGAATAGAAAAGAATTCTCATAACATTTTATATACTACACAGTTGATGGATAATGATCTAGCTCTGGCCCAACCTACTTCATTGCATGAGCCCCACCCACATTCTTGTAACCCTCTCGCACACTCCCTGTTTGTTTAAAAACTGGCATCACAATCAATCTATTTATTTCTTATTTTTTGCATTCTGTCATTTCAAATCCCTTTTCAACTAAGTATTGTTTTTCAATATTCAAACATATTTGGCTCCCCTGGCCAGGACAAAATCCAACCGATTCAGTACTAGAAGGGAAAACTAAATAAAAAAGTAGAAGTAACTGCTGATCAGGAGCTGTGGAGGTGAAAAAAATCCATGGAATCAAAATTTGCATCTGATTTGCATCTGATTTGCATTTCATTTACCACTTTGCCAGCTTTTGATATGAAAATAAGAATTCAATGTCTGCATTAACGGTATCTAAGACAACTTCAAAAGCATGGGATCAGATATGCATTCACAAACAGCCACAAAGGGTCTTTGCAAACACTCATTTGAAGCCACTTATACATGTCTACCGCTAATCAGCAACCTGTATTTTTCAGGATTTTGCACCAAGAAACAAGCCGACCGACCAACTAGTTACCATTCAACCAACACGGGTGTGAATGAGTTGGGACTGTAGTAGGGAAATAGACCAGTGATGTGCATGTTGTATATAATAAGAACACAACCGAATACTAGTAACCAACCAACCAACCGACCGAACAGCAACCTCATGCAAGTGAACACCCAGACTGGAAAGTATTTGAGTATAACTGACAAAGGAACACCTGGGAAAACCGAGCACAGCAAATACAATCGGCATACATCCATCACTACAAGTACATATTTACTTGGATAAATACACATCTGCAAGGTCCCACAAGTTTCAAAAAGCGTTATAGGATGGTAAATGCTCTTTCGCTTTAAAAACGGGGAGAGATTATTTGCTTTAGTAACATCTGGGTTTATTTATTTTTTTGCAGTTGGTAAATAAAATCTGATCAATTTAATTTAGAAAATTGAATCTAAGCAGAATGTGGATACGCAGTGGGGACCTCCACCACCAACATCAAGAGCTCAAAGTTATCTTTAAAAATTATTGAACTTGCCTTGAGTTTAACAATAAAGGGAGCACCACTATCCCATCAGTATGACCTTTTTGAATTATTTAACATACTAGTAAATAAAATGCATCTAATTGGCCCACCAGTTAACAATTTGGCATGAAACACAGTGCAAAGGGAGAAAGGGATTCTGTCGCAAGCATAAAAATCAAAATAATGAAAACAATAGGGAAAGAGCAGCCTATGCACCGACCACATCCTAAAACCATCCAGGAATTACAATTAATAAAGCGGATGAAAATATTTTGGAGACGTAGGTTTTATCTCGTTTCTTTTTTTTTTTTTACCTGAGTGAGGATGCGACGGCATGCCTATAGAGCTGCCTCGAGGGGGTCGACCTCTGCTACCTGAACCGCGCCCCATACCACCGCTTCCACACATGGCGAAAGGAGGCTGTTGGTAAGCTAAGGGGAGGCACGGAAGCACTCCATTAGATTTCTCATGCAGTCCCACCCATACAATTTGGTGCAACTATAGTCCAATCTATGTGAAATGGTGTTATCACATCACACCCCCCTTCCCCTAACCCCACTTACTTTGCCAAAAATATGCCATGAACTTTTGTGGCTGGATGTAGATTCAACATCATTTTTATAAAAAATTATCCAAACCTCAAGTAAAAAAAACCCATTTACATTCATATATATAAAATTAATGAATAGCTTATTTTAATGTATAGTATTTTATAAAGAGATAATATTTGAAAGATCTCTTCATAATTTGAAAGTTTTATTTTTTAAAAGGCATAAAGAACAGATTCCATACAGGACAGGTCTTGTTGAAATAGTATCACTCATTGACAGAGTCGATAGCCAAGTTTTGCTCAAATTTCCTTTTGATAACACAATACATATTCCATTAAATTGAAAATGAACATTCCTTGAAATAATGTATGCACCATCTAATATATTGCCTGTTTAATGGATGATAATTAATGATGAAATGATGTCCAAACCATTGAAAACTAAAGGTATCCCATGAACTGAGGACTGATATTCAAACAAACTTTGAGAAATGCGTGAATATAAAGCACATAATCTAAACACACAGGAATAAAATGATAATGAAGACTTAACATAATAATAAAAAGATACAATTCTATGTAATCTTTTGATGTATTCATGTGACAGTACATTAATATTGAAGTATTCCATGCTTTGAGATTCCTTTAACATTATTAACAATCTGCTTGAAAAGGTGTCATATATCACAGAAGCATGCTTTAAATTTCATAACTTGCTTCCAATAATAGGTAGTTAGTAAACATTTGTTAAGGTTACGATTCAATTTTTTTAAACCCTCAGTCCAAACAAATTTTCATTAAGTGGTTTAGGAGGGGGGATACCTCCATAGAATTTGTGTTCATTTCCCTGTTGAAATAGTTAATTATTATTTTTTTCTTTTTTTTTTCATACTTTTTTACAAACTCACACAAATAATGCATCAAGATCTAAACAAGAGATTTCCTTTTTCACAAGCACATAGAGCAAGTCTAAATCATAAAAGAATAGTTCTAAGGGAATTTAAGGCTTGGACACCACATCACAGATTCGTCAGTCGAACATAAAACTCTGCCTAGCAATTACGTAGGTGATAACTTGGAGTGTTAAAAGGGCAATTATGACAGCACAACCAATGAGCTCCACCTCAAATAGAAAGAAAAAAAGAGACAATTGTATTTTCGACATCCTTCTTGCCGAGATAACAGCAACTAGAATGATACAAGCAAAATCACCAGAGAAACAACTTCCACATGATGGTTGAAAAGTCATAAAGTGCAAGTTGCTCAACGATACAAACGTTAAGGAAGAATAGTTTGAAAAGACAAATCAAAATGGAAAGGCCTTACAACGTTGATCGTACGACTATGATGGTAGCTGGAAGTCACGAGAGACGATCTAAATATTTGTGCAAGATCAACACCTGCCCTAAATAACTTGGTGTATCATGATGCCCTAAAGCTTTCTAATATATTAATTTACCTACGAGTCTAACAGATAAGGACTTCACATCTTCTGATTTCAGGCAAGTCATATCTATGTCAGGCAATATCATCGCTATGTCAGGCAATAAATATCATCGCTATATCAGGCAAGAAATCTCTATAAATATAAACTTATGGTTTCCACAAACTAAATCATCACTGTTAGCTTTTACCCATACATTGGGGACAAATCTGAAACACTTATCTGTGAATCGTAACATCTCCATGGTTACCTAATATTATTTCTCTTTGAGGACAGTAAGCACTCTTCTCCGCCTTCAACATTCTCCTCTCACTGAACTATAATGTTCAGGTTCACTTTCTGTGCTTAATTTCTTTACCACAAAAGGATTGAATCCAAAAACTTAAAATTGTCCTAAAAAAGTTTGTTTTCCAATTAACCCTTTAAAGACAACAATTCATAAAATTGATGATCAAAGGGAAAAGATTTATTCAAATGAATTATTTTCGGGGAATGCAAGACACAGTATCACTCCAATCATGGAAATGAGAAAGAAGACTTGGGGAAGTTAGCAGATAAAGTCCACCCAGATATGAAACAGAGTTTTAACAAAATCAGGATAATAATAGGGAAAGGTTAGTGAAAGTCTTGGCAGGTATAGATGAAACTAGGAATATTTAACAGGAAGGATGGGCAGTACTCAAATTGACAACTCTGTATCCCGTGAGTACGAGAAAATAAATGAGAGGAGAGCTTGCAAGATACTAAAAAAAAAGTTTGTGTTTGAGATTGATCACAGGTTCAAAAGATAGATCACAATGTTACAGATTAATTAGAACTATCAAAAATCAAACAATTAAAGTGATCTATAACTAAAGAATTTCAAACTTCCTTTTCACACTAAAATCTACTAAATCATTCTTTAGCATATTGTGTCTTTTTTTTTATAGAAAATCAAATATCAGGGTGGACTTTCAAAATGGCATGCCAGACATTTCAATGTTTAATATCACCAGTGTAGAAGCAGAACAAATGATTTATCACACAGACAATGTCCTTCTTGCAGTAAACATATAGTACAATACAAGAACGTTAAGTAAAATGATGTTAGAATAAAAGCAAACTTTATTTACAAAGATGCATTCACAAAGAGGGAATTACCAAATGTATGGATGGATTAGATCCCATTCATGAATAAGTGTATGTTATAAAATAATTAAAGTATCAATGTCGAATATGATGGATAAGTGTTATAGATGCAGCTGCAAACAGACGTCTAGACAATCCCCGACTTGATTTCAACTTCATGGTTTTATATAAAGGTCATTATTTTGAATCAAGAACTAAACATTTTTATTTCAACACTTCTCAGTTTGGAAATAATTGAAAATATTGATAACAGGATACAATAATCTGGAGGAAAATGTCTTCTTCTTTATATCCATTCATTCTTTGTTGAGATATAATGGGATTACTGATATTGTTCAATTTTCTTCCATCAATTCAATCACGACAGCATGCTTAAGAAGAGATGTTATCTAGAAATATACATACTCATAATATAGAGGCATGAAGCGGGGATGAGGAAGGGATCACTAACTCTAAAATCCATGCTCCAAACAACGTTTCATATCGCATTTCAAATTCATACGCGGATGCAATCAACGCTAAACTTTGTCCACACTTGCTATGGTAACCCATTGCATGGTGACAGAACACACTGGCAAAGTTGAACACAGGTGACTTCCTGTATAATGATAATACCTCCAGTATTTGAACTGAACGATGGTTTAATACATATTTGAGTATTATCTCCGTTTTAACTCTAAATCAGAGGAATAGAAAAAGAGAACAATCAACTCCAAACGTTGGAATCTAACTTCCATAATGAAGATCTATTTAATGTGAACTACAGTATTAGATGAGTAAAATGATGTTATCTTCAATTCCATCTCCCACTAAATGAAATTTAAAAAAAGTTTTTTTTTAATGTCATATTTTCTGGAACCATGTTACAGCTTTCAATTGTAAGCTTAACACCAAGCAAATGTATTTTAATATAAAATACCCCCAATTTATCCCATGTTTAACCCGTTTTGACGATGTCTTTTCTCTATCAATGTATTGTTACCATAGCAAGTGTGAGATTTTATAATGATTATCTTGCGTAGCCTAGTATGCAAAACAAAATCACAAAACCTTTTCACATAAAAAAAGAAAAAATGTTCACGCACATCTTTTTCCAAATCCTGCTAACTCCAAGCATATGAAACGTTGTTCTGGTATATTCAATGCATGGCCATTCATTCTCTATTGGTAGAACATTGCAAAAAACTTTTAAAGAATAAAAAAAAAAACCTCATAGCCTGCTTACACTTACCTGAAAAGAAAGGAGGAAAAGGGGCATATGTGTAAGCTCCCCGTGTAAGTGGCCCTATCGTGAAATTAGGAGCCGCATATCCTGCAAGTGATGATTAAATAAAGAACATAAAGTTAAATAATTAGTGTGATTAATTGAATAATTATCTTTTCATAGGACAAAGCATCAACTTACTGATACATCATACTTGGTCGCAATTTTGCAAAAGAAATCATGGTAAACAAATATGAAAGTTACTCAATCAATTTAGAAGTGCTGTCTACATATGAGACCAGCATACACACTGAAACAATTCCAATATAGAAAAATCAATGTATCAAATATTTCGGGAGACTCTGCAGATATTACAGAAAATTTACTGAACTGAAACAGCACATATAAGATATGATAATCTTTACAAGAAAACTTGTAAAAGGCATTGCAAAAATTAATAGAATCATTTTGAGAAAAGAAATTAGAAATCATATATATATATGTATATATTGTGGTTGAGGTGATGATTACAAGCTGAAAGAAATCTAAGAGATAAATTAATCAATTCATAAGGTATTTAGAAATATCTTCAGCAACTGCTGCAAAGGATAAAAGTTGGTGAAACAAATATATATATATCTAGCTCCACCATGAGTACAATATTTGTTCACATTTGCTACACAAATCATAATGAAGACCTTAGGAAAATACAAAAAAAGTTAAAAAAATTTCATGCTTGATAAAAAGACACACAAATCAAATTAACTACTTGCTATCTACATTTAACACACAAGCGTTGATTTGATAATTTATCCAAACTACCTAAAGTTAGTTTTTTAAATTCCATTGAAATGTGCCATATTCACAACATTTATGCATTCATTTGAATCTTTACAAAGACCTAACCAACCACATGAAAGAAAACGCTAAGTTGAAAATTTTAATGCTAAAACCATACTAGGAAAAATCATAAAAGAAGCGGGAAAAATTAATAACAGCAACTACTTGAAAACAAGACCAAAAAAATAAGAGTGTCCAAATTAATCAAAGAAAATGTCAACCAGTGGCCTCCCTCCCTCCCGTCCGAAACGAGGGCGGGTGAAGAAATACCATAAAAAGGAGAAAAATTAGAACTGAAAATAAAACAGGAATTTGAGTGAGTGTCGACGAGTTTGCGTCGCCGAGGTTGGAAACTTGCCTTTAACATTGCCAACTGTGTCCATGATTAACGGCACCGAGGAAGTGAGACCGGTAGGGACTGAGCACATCGAGGGTGAGTTGTTGTTGTTTGTTTGGTGTTGGGCCTGCAATAGTCTCAACTCCAGTAAACTTGTCTCTGTGCTGCTTGGGTCTACATGATATATTATATATATATTTATATGTGATGTCATAATTGGAGCATGATTTGGTTTCACTCAAAGTGTCTTCTCTGAAAAAGCTAACGTTAAAAGATGGTTGAGAATTTGGTGTGTTATCAAACAACAACTCCTTTTCAGGGATAATTCTCTCCCAATAAGTGATAGAAGAATAGTTAGAGATAAGTTATCATTAAGGTTTAGAAACAGTATTATAACTTACATTCTAATGTATCAGGTAATATCTAATCAAAGATAATTTATGGGTTAAAGAACCATATGTATGATATTGCATACATTTTACATCATTTTTAATTACAAGTTACATGAATTCCATTTAGAAGATTCCAATTTCTTCAATTGGGCTTTAAAAAATTCCAGTCGACTACTTTTGACTCATCTATTAGGATACTCACTTGTTCAACATTTTTCAGACATTAAAGTTAGTTTCATAACATATATAAGATATGTAAACAACGATAACACTTTTATACATTTACAATGGAAAGGTTGGATACAACAAACTACATCCCTTTCTGTTTTTATCTTAAAATATTAATATATTGTCACCCGAGTGCTAAAATCAACAATATGTGAAATATAAACAGACTATCCATGTTAAAGAATCTGTCAACATATCCGTATTTCATGAACAATAAAAAGAGGAAGATACCCTTTCATTTGGAATGTGTTTATACATTCAAACATCACATTATCCACATATTACAGTATCCTTTCCTGTGCCCTTCCAGCCCTCACTTTCCTGTATCCAATTTTGTGGTATGTAATAACACTTAGTAGGCATAATATATTACTCTCTATTAAATTATTAGAGAGTAATTAAATTAAAAGGCAAGATGGATCTAATTGAGGGGTGCTAAGTAAAAGCAGCACACCGTTCCCGCTTTCACAGATAATGCATTTTTCATACTTGCTGCGGTAGAAAATTTGATTTTGGTTTCGACTTTTGAATTTCCTCGACTGTAAATTGGCACATATCAAATGAAATCAATTACTACGGCTACCTGTCTGCCTATTTCTAATCTAAATCTACACAAAATGATATACATGTTAAAAACATGCTTGCACAATGTGTCTACATGTATGCTAGTTGGATGAAAAAACACTATCAATCTAATACCAAGTACATGTAATGCCATCAGTGCGATATATACTTATGCCATACAGATATCATAATTGACGGGGGAGATAGAGAAACACATATTTAGCAGAAGTATAGATTTCTCTGATCTAGCTCTTGACCATGTAATACTATTCATCTATGCTCATGATAAGCACTCTAGTAACCGGATGGCAATATTCCATTTCCTATTTTTCAAATGTCCTGAAAATGTTCTTTGACAATCTTGAAAAAAAAAATTAATGCATCTTCATTAAAAGCCAGGCTCGTGTGAGATTGGTAACTAATGCAATTAACAAAATAATCAAAATGTCATAATGATGATGATCCAAGGGCAAGCATGCAACCTAGCTCCTCTTTCTCAAATGCAGTTCTCCAAGATGAATAAAATGCTGCTTTCATGTCTCCCCCAATATCTAAAATCACTCTTCAAATATTGTGAAAGTAAAATATCAAAAAGAGCTAAGTGAGTATAGAACTCGGAATGCATTCGACATGCTCCCCTTCATTTAAATCTAGCTCTATGTCTCCAATGAATTAATTTATGAATGGCTTCACTTCAGATGTCGCATTTGCCATAATTTCACACGTAACAGTGCGTTGCCAATTTAAAAACTGGCGTTTTCACTGATTCTGGGAACCTGAGCAGGATTAACACTGGGGAGGGTTAACTGTGACCTACTACTGACATGGATAATGTAGCTATATTCTCATTTGCTTCCTGACAATATTCACCATCTTGCCGTCATCAACACAGGAGGTCCCTAACAATCATATGATAATGTAGATATGGATGGATAAATACATATATGGAGACTGACAGATAGATAATCGAATCAGTGAATCAAGGAGGAGAGTGAAAGAAAAGTAGTTGAACAGACAGGCTGCTGGGTCAGTGTGGCCGATAGCACTCCAGTCTTATCGTGATGATCATAACCAGTATTAAAACAAAATCTAAACAGATGAAGAAAGAGAGAGGCAATAGTTTTTGGAGTAAAGATAGTTACAGAGAAAGCAACAAGAGAAGTGAAATGTAGAGAGAGAGAATGAGAAGGAAAGAAAGAACAAAATAACAAAATGAAGATAGATAGACAGACAGACAGATTAGATAGATAGATTGATAGATAGATAGATTGATAGATAGATATATTGATAGAATTAAAACAATGGAAGTAGGTGACAGAAAAAGTCTGAGAGACAGAGAGAAGAGAGAATGAGGGAGATAAAGAAAGATGGATAAATAGAATAAGAGGAGCGATACACAAGGGTGGAGATACAAACAAACAAATAAAAGAAGGTAGAGAAAGAGAGAGAAATAGTGGGATAGATCGAAGAGATAAATGGAAGGATAGATAAATAGTTAAAGATTGCCAAAATACAGACTGGAAACAAAAGGTTCAGATGAAAATAGGAATGAAAAATAGACAGACTGATGAAAAAATCATTACAAAGAAGGAGAGTGACAATGGATGAATACATGATGGAAACCCTTTTTACGCAAACATATCCCTGTGTTCACTAACTCGGTTTACGACCAACCAGCCTTGTAGCCCTTACCATAGATGCCATATAGATTGCGCATCATTGCCGCTCTATTCTTTGCTACGTTTTGTGGGATCATCACCTCCTTCGGTTGGGCCTTCTTAACTTCAACCTGAAAAATGAAAAAGACAAATATATTGATTTGAATAAATTCATGATCATGAACCCTATATACATGGAGCACAAACAACTACATTAATATACTAGTATTGGAAGAGCCAATCGGTAGGTTTTCGAATGGTCAGATTCACTCTCCTTGCCAATTTGAACGATGTTAATGAAATGTCAGGACTGTTGGATGTACAAAGAATCCTCCATGCTTTTCTCTCCACTTCTTTTTTTATAGATTTATTTACTTTCCTCTCTCTATCTAAATAATTTATGTAGGGGTGAACTTTGCATATAATTGAGTGTCTGTTTATGCCAGAAAAAAAACATTAAAATTAATGCAAAGTATGATTCAGAATCCTTATTCTCACAAAATGAATATAATTCCTATTCCACATATAAATGGCAAGTACATGCAGGGATCAAATAAATGCTGATTAGAAAGACGTGAATTGCAGTTATCAAGATAATAACGACACAAACATTACTGTTAAGTGAAGCAATGTGGGGAGGCAGGGAGGGTATAATGGGATGGATGAATATGTATAAAATGAGACCAGTTTGCTATTAAACTTATC
The DNA here is from genome assembly GCF_037042905.1 of Lytechinus pictus. Taxonomy (NCBI): domain Eukaryota; kingdom Metazoa; phylum Echinodermata; class Echinoidea; order Temnopleuroida; family Toxopneustidae; genus Lytechinus; species Lytechinus pictus. Next base: position 30,696,508 of record NC_087246.1, read on the forward strand.
AACATCTGTATTTGCTTCATGTTGGCAATTTCACCAATTTCAAAAGAAAAACAGAGGTAATATCTCATTAACTGGGATCGACAGTGTTGAAATCTTGCTTTATTACTACACATTACCTCTATCTGTCTGAGGGAATACATCACATTGTTGAAAAGAAAGCATTCTAAAATATCTAGCATTATTGCTCTATCATGTTGTTGTGACAAACATCTATGATCTATGAAGGGAGTCAACACAGTCGACAGGGATTGAAATCAAAGATAACAACAAGGAACAAGCATCATTCCTCTAATTCAATAATCATTTTTTTTGCGGGCATTTCTAGAAAGTGAAAAAGGCAGGTAAGGGCTTCATATCATCTCAAAACATAACATTTGATCGCTCATTTGAGGACAAATGGCATTGCTGAGGAAAAGTGAAATGTGATATTTTATGGTACAGGATGAGTCTCTTTCTCTCTCTTCTAGAGATCAAGAAGATCTCAAGGGCTAAAGGATCGAGGTATCTCTTCCAACGCCCCCCCCCCCCCAATGAGCAGTATGGAGTGCGTAGAGTGGCGGCACACACACACAAGGTTCTCAGGCTTCCTCGGCATCCAACGTACCAATCCAATGGGGTGTGATAGATAGTCAGCATGAAACAGAGATGAAAATAGGATGGAAAAAGAGTGAGAGAGAGAAAAAAAATTATATGGAGGAAAGCATATTGGAAGAGGAGGGAAGGGATGGACAGTCACAGAGAGAGAATGAACAAAAATGGAGCTATAGATAGACAGCAGTAGAGATGGATGAATGGATAGATGGATGAATGGATGAATGGTTGGTTGAATGGATAGATAGATAGATAGAAAGATAGATAGATGGATGGATGGATGGATGAATAAATGAATGAATGAATGGATGGATGGATGAACAAATGATGGAGAGTTGGATAGATTGATGAAAAATGGGTAGAAAGAGAGATAGATATATAAAAAGATAAATAGAGAAGAAAAGGAAAATAATTAAAAAAAGAATGAGAAAAAAGGAGAAAATTCAACAAAGAGCATACACCCATTGAGGTAGGCATGCAGTAGACCAATGAGAATATGTTAATAACACCGATTAATATGGAATGATAATGACAAATATTACAATAAGCAATGAATTGATATAATGATCATGAGTTTAATGGTTAACCTACTAAAAAGTGGTGGTAATATAATTCCTGCCTAGTTAATTTTCCTCTTTCCATTCCCTTTTTTTATTCATTTCTCAGTTGACTTTTCTGTTGATTGGGATAGGATGAAAGGTAGTAAAGGCTTGGTCGCACTGCATTTACGGATGCAGAGAGGATGTAAAACAGAAAAGAATCTTGCCATCCGTTGGAAAACGCCATGTATCCGTTGTGTACTTTTTGCATACATGTTTCATACGCTCTATTTCCATCAAGCACCCGTCCACTGTGATTTCATTGTTCACCCATTTTATCCATTGTCCGGAGCGGGTAAAAACGGATGGAGCCTCCCCGAAATTTTGCTTGTCGGCTGTATCCGTTATGAATACGTTTTGTGTCCGTCAGCCAGTGGGACCAGGCCTTAAAGGTTTACTCTTTACCAAACAATGCAAAATCCAAAGATAGCAGTTGAAGGAGGAGGGGGGTGGGTGAAATACGGGTAGTATAGAACCTTCCTCTCCCTCTTTGTTTTCTTTTCCTTTTACTTCATTTAGAGTGCTGAATCTGTACCATTCCAACCAAGGGGTAACGCAAGTCTATGAGGGTAGTTGTGGGAGGTGTAAGGAACATAGGGTTTCATCTAATTGTTTTCACATTCGGATTGCCTCTCACTTTGGCCTTTCCCCCCATCCAAGGAGTCTTTCAGGAAGTACCTTTCCTGCAACTCTGAATGAGAACTAAATCCTTACATCTGATTTGTTATTAAGAGCAACTTTCTTTGTGAAAATCACTGGCAAGATCTTTCATGACAAAATCCTTTGCTTTCTTGGAGGCGGAGGGTGAGGGGAGAGGAGAGATAATAAAAAAAAATCCTACTGATTTTCGTTACAAGGCATATTTTTCTTCAAGGTTCCCTTCCCTGGATTGGACAAGATTTTCAACCATTGCAGAGGGCCGTGGCCGATCGGCCTAAGGCGCCTGGCTATACATGGAAAGTCCAGGGTTCGGTCCCCGGCCCGGCACCTATGCTCTTTTATCCTGCATTCAAATAAATGGAAATGCTTTACGCATTATTGGTAACTAGGTGTGCACTTGTTTTGGGGGGTGTTTTTGAAGATTTTTAATACTGGTAAAATTTTGGACAATAGAGGGCACCATTTTTTAACACGTAAAAAGCAAAAGCACACCCATCGCCTTTGTGTGGCACAGTCAGCTGAGCACAAGACTGATAAGCGTGGGTTTAAAACCCCAGTCCCTCTCCTTCAAAAGACTATTTTCTTCTCTCATATAAATGTAACCTCCACAGTTTATTTTACCAGGTTCTAGGTTAATGTGATTGCGAGCACCTGCTTGCAGGCAACAACAAAAATTGCATCAGGAAAAAAAAGGTTTATGAGAGGGATACTGTTATTGGGAGGGATACTGATGCCTGTAGACAAGCCTTTGCTTGGATCTGAGTTTTAACAAAATGAAGCATGCTGAGCAGGTATGATCATGAGATGGTGAAATAGATGATGCAAGCAGACAGGGGGACACAGGTATGTACATCAACCGGCGGAATGCCACTTTACCAATTTGCCATCTAGTTCATGGAAGTGCTCATCACAGACGTTGTCTACTGTCTTCTCGTTGTCAAATATGACGAAGCCGAAACCTGCAAAGAGAGAGAGAAAAAGACAAGAAGAGAAAAGAGATCCATTAGTAGGGATGAAGAAATGGTTTTGTTTCATCAACTTAAGAATACAACAGTGGATTCATTAACAGATCCCTCAATTTGAAAAATTTACAATATCTTCTTATTTGAATATGTCTTAAGAAGTCTTAAAAATAATTGCAATTGATTTCAATCACACACATCTTTAATATTATCGCATGTGTGCTATAAGAGAACATGAAATTAATTTTTCAAATTGTGATCAATTTGAATAATCTCAAACGCTTTATTTGGCAATGCGTATATACTGCATTGTTTGGTGAAAAAAAAGTCAAATAGCTATCATAAATCCTTGCAATACCTGTCAGGACTATACTACACATCAACTCATATCTTATCCATTAACAAATAACTAGAAATATCCAAAATGGGAAAATTAAGGAGGCAAAGAACATTCATTTCCTAGTTGTACATTAATGTTCCCAGTAATTATAAAGCAACCTGTCATCAATTCTTATCATCTTTTGACAGCCCATTGGCATTCATATAAACATTCATCTGAAGAAAAAAAATTAAGACATCATTCTCCCACTCTAATCCCTCAAGTCAAAGATATGATTTACCCTTAAGCTAATAATCAATCAAAATTTTGCCTCCTCACAAGTCTCTCAGCTCTATCTTTTCAATAAAGGATGATCATTTTACAATTCTTCCTATCCCTCATTCTATCCCTTTTCTGACTTTCATTCTTTCTCTCTTCACTCCCACTCTCTTGCCCCTTCTCTCCCCCTCCCCTTCCATCTTGCTCCCCCTCCCTCTCTCTCTCCCGACTGATATGTCACTTTACAGGCTTTCCAGACTTATTCTCTTAACATGAAATACTAATAAGAGGTCTGAAATACAGCTTTTCATAAATCATACATGAAATATCAATATCTTATTTTGTTGCATAAAAAAGATTATCTACCCCATCTTCATTTCATATATCACTGCCTACCTCCTATATCGCCTGGGGAGGTTCTAGTATGGGAATGTCAAGCATCTGGGTCATGACCAAATATTTTCATTCATTAGTAAGGCTTCTACACATGTAGGTCTTGTTCTAGCCTAGATCCACACACATATTCACAAAGCCAATATCTCTGATGGAGGCTGTTTTGGGGGGTTTGATTGACTTTCGGAATGTGCGATAAAACATCTCGTCTATATCGTGTAATCCAAAAATGACAGGAATGGCAATGATGCTGGGAGGATGTCGATGGATGACACCCTCTCCCCTTCCCTTTCCTCCGATGAGAATGCAAAAAATGGATCAGAAGCGACTTACGAATCAGGTATAAAGTCAGAAAATTGCTTCTGGGAGAGAATCGAGGGGGAAACTTTTCAGTCTCTCGCATTTCCTGAATGAATAAGGGGCAAATGCTCTAAGTTCCTGAAGGCATTCTGTCAGGTTCTCAGTTTCTTATGAATGAAAATGATTTCGGTGAATGCATCAGATCTTGTGGAACAATCGTGAAAACAGCAAGGTATCCAAAGTAAAGCAATTTAAATGATACGAATAACAGAAAGCATAGATCCAAAAGAGTAGGAACTGACTTCAAGAATGAAGAAAGAAAGATACTTGATACAAGAAACACTAAGAGTCCACCGGTCCATCGGTCCGGTGAACGAAAACCCCAAGCATGATGAGCTGCACCCCTCTGGTTACCGGAAGCTGGCCTAATAGAGCAGTCTGGAGCGTCAGCTGTTACCTCACCATGTCTCAACACCGTTTACCCGATCCTACCAAACACATCTATTCAAGATACCACCATCCAATGCTGAAAGCTAAGGCCATTCACACCTTCCTTGGAACGCAGACACACATCTACGAATGATACCAGGGTCCCATAACACAAAGGTTAGCGAATAATCATACTCTTGATTTTCACAATTAATTGTACGTTTGCAGTCAAAGCAATCAATCGTATCAAAATCAAAACGTATTATATGATCACTGCTAAGCTTTGTGTTACGGGTCCCAGATGACTTAATAGGTAGTTTTCGCATTAACTTTGGGGAAATTCTCTACAACGCATCGATTCCTTTGAAAATGCACAATGGAAAGCTGAGAGGCTTTTGTCGAAAGTAGGTGGACTGGGACAGCAGATCATCCGAAGATTTGCACCGGACGAACAATTGCAAATATGTCATTGTCCAGAGTCAAGAGATTCCAATGCTGTCCTGGTCCACCAACTTTCAACAAAAGCCTTTCAGCTCTCCATTGTGATTTGACTTGCGTTTTCAAAGAAATTGTCGCGTTGTAGAGTTTCCCCGTAGTAAATGCGAAAAGTTCAGAATACTGATGCAGAGGAAGACAATAATTTTAAAGATAGTGTAGTGCAAATGCAGCAGTGTTAAGACTACCCCACCGGTGTTTACAAAGCACCACACCCAGTATTTTACACCATTGCTAAATTAACACGTGTATTTGGTGTTATGTTTAAACTCTAAACTCCACAGTGAATTTTAACACCCGAGGTGTTAAAATTCACCCGAATGAGTTTAGCCAAAAAATTTGGGCCAATTATGACATTTAGTTGCATTGATCTGTGTGTGGAATCAAAAGTAGATATCAACGGTATGACTGCTCCATAGGCCTCATCTTAAAGAGCACATGATACTGTACAAACTACAATATCCACTTTTATCAGATTGCTCATACAAATAATATACTTGTCAGTGTGGAAGAAGCTTCCAAAAGTGACAAGACGGCTTCACAACTCACAGCGGTGTGATTCGTCTGACCTAATATCAACAACACCCCCCTCTGTAGACAATGGCTGCAGAACCTTCCTCTATTCTTTTTTTTAGTGCAATACCATAACACAACCAAGGATAGCTCTATTATCATTATAAACCACAAATGGTGAGAGACAGGAATATCATTAGAACTTGGTTCTTTATTGGTTTACCAAGTAATGAGCAATTATTCTACAGAGGAGGGTAGCTGAAATAAAAATTGTCAATTTACGGAAATATCACACTGGTATACCTTCACACTGGTATACCTTTAAAACATAGGCCTAATTGTTTTCAAATTAGAAAAGATCTTCATAAGATCATTTCAATAATACTTTGTTACATATATGATTATCATTATTGTATCAATATTTTGTATGTTATTTACTCGAATCAGATAAAGGTATAACTTTGTGGTTTTTAAAGAGAGATGACCTTGAATCAACATGCATCATTTACTAGGCCTAGATGCAGAGGGCACTGAGGACATAGGACGCATCGACAAACATCAAACTCTCCCATGCATCTAGTTTATTGTTTGATTGATTTTCAACACGTCATCAGCTGCCGTCCGCATGTAACGGCGCCCTCTCACAACCAATTAGTGCAATCCAAAATCAATTAAGAGCTTATTGGCTTTATTAAGCTTCGGCAGCTGTTATGCTCATTCTCTATCTGCTTGTACTAACACTGATGTGAAGAGCGGGGCTGTCGAGAAAACTTGATGCAATCAATATCGGCTCAAATCGCAATATTACCCGTGTTAGAGGCAGCATAATTTCGTAAACAGTCAGATATATCTGCATTATCCTGCAAACAGCTTTAATAGGAAGGAAAACCTTTTCAAAGCAAGATACGATTGGGAAGTAAAAATGCTTACCCCAAGATTCACTGATGTAAGATCTATAATTTCATATGTTCAGTGCATCTCTGCAAACTTGTATCATGACATTCTGATTTCCTAAGATCTTTTCCCCACTATGGTTGAAGGGGACGGTGGATATCATCACCTAAATCAAAGACCCATAGGCCCTACTCCTTTTAATTTTCTACTCGGCTAAAACTTTTTAAGTTCTTAAACTGGGAATATGAGTGAGAGTTCTTCGAACACAACATAATATTGTGAAAGATTTAGGTAATACAAATTGACATCGTAAATCATTACAACAGAATATGTCCACTCATATTTTAAAAAAATAACACTGTACTGCCACTTGCAAAGCATAGATACGAAAAGGTAAAAAAAGGTTTGAAATGATTCTTCCCATGAAATCCGACTGGTTTATGGCAAATGTGATTTTCAGCTCAAGAGAAACGGAAGAACATTGAGAATCGCAGGTTTCCATGGAAACACCTTTGAAGGTAACCCTGCCTGGCCAAGCGACTCACGATGAAAGCCTATAGAGGGCTACTATGTGGAAAGAGCATTCGGCTGGAAATTGCCATGGAAACGCCGCTCTCCCTCGTTTCCTGTTGTTGTGCGATTACGCTTTCTGTCCATCTGCATGAACACTCCTTTAACTCAGAATAATAACCACAAAATCGGAGGGAAAAACCCCTGCTACTTTTGTGGCCGTATTGGCCATTCTTATGACATTTTGTCAAAGTACGTGACCATTGAGAAACAAGGACAAGTGATATCTCCAAAAGCCTTCGGACAATATGCAAAATGAATTGGTCTTCTCTGACCGGTTGACTAAGGAATTTTCCAATCCTTCGCAGCAATGCTTGATGCAGAAAGCAATCGATTTCCTTATCAATATAGAATGGATTAAAGTGGTACTGGCATGGTTACAAAATACACCTAGCGAATAGAGGGCAGTATGCTTGTTGAGATGCTTTCATCGTATGACGGAATTTCCATAAAAACACCAGACAGAACACTGAATAATTGAATATGTATTAAAAATGGCATGTCTTAAATCAGAATAGTCTTTACCATAAAGTTTAAGTCTCTCAGTAAGAGAGGCATGTCTTAAATCAGAAGTCTCTTTACAGTTTACCATAATGTTTAAGTCTCTCAGCAAGAGAGACTTAAACTTTATGGTAAAGACTCTTCTGATTTAAGACATGCCATTTTTAATACATATTAAAAAAAATTACTTTGTCTAAGATGACCATGGATATTTGTAGTGCTCTCTTCTGTTTTCTCCCTCTGTACTGTAATATAAAAAGGTTCCTTGTGGAAAAGGGGCCTTGCCATAAAGAAACTCAAATATAAGGCCTGCTTAAATTCCAAATACTGTAGCAAAAATGAATGCACTTCTGACATAATCTATCAGCAGGTGCTATTAAGTATCACTAATTTTCATCATTTTCTTTTCTTGTTAAATGTTTCATACCCTTTTTTCAGATGTGTCTGTTGCTTGGCTAGTATTCAAATATCAAAGATTAAGTGCATTCTATTATCATCATTAATTTTTTTGTGCTATTCATTATGATAAGAAGCATTACCCATCATTATCCAGATAGGATGCAGAAAAACTCACAATGGATTATAAATGTCAGCTAGATAAGACCATACAGAGTTCGTGCTGATAATTGAAAGCTATTCAGTTCTTTTTCTTAGCCTTTGTCGTAAGTGGAGAGCAATACAAATAAAAGCAGGTTTTGATCATTGAGAGCTGACGTGCAAATACCTGTGTCGCCATGCCAATTGCTATTTTGACAAGCAATCCCGGGACCCTGCTGATCAGGAGCACAGCTCCGCAGCTAGAACTGAACAATTATCTCATCTCTTAAGAGGCACACAGGAATTAAATTGTATACTTCAATATTGGATTGATACCTATCTAGCTCTAGAAATGATAATGTGAAAATAAATCATCTTATCTGATCTCCCTACCTGAAACGATGTGCGAGAAGAAAACTCATATAGTGAGGAATTAGGCTGTTTTCCTCAAAAAAAGAAATTGAGTTTAAAGAAAAATTCCAGTATTTGCAGTAAACACTGATTTCATGAGAAAGTCTGTAAAACAAGGCTTAATTGTCAGTATATCATCGAGGATCTAGATCTGGTACAGTTACATAAACTGAACTATGTGAAATCTTGAAATCTACGCTGAAAAATGTTCACACTGAAGATCACCAACACAGATAGGCACACGTGGGACAGTGTATTATTATTGCTAAAATAAAGACCCGACGGAAGTGACCGAATCCGCGCTTATTTTGCTTATTTCTCAGCAATTACACAATTTCTTCCAGAATCCTTTGGCACATATTTTTTATTCATACAAACAGACACTTAGGTGGTCATTATATTAGATTCTGTAAAAAGTCATTTTTAGATCGTTACCAAAACTGGAATTTATCTTTAAGTGCCTTAAAACCTTACCAGAGCTACATCAAGAGCTGTCAAAATGATTCCTCACCCATTTCAATCAACTTTTGTACATAATCCACAATTTCCCCCCCATTTTTTCATGACAATAAATGTGATTTAATGTCAATGCAAAACTAAAGATCAAGATTATTTTGTAAGATATGCATGGAGTCATTCAGTCGTAATAATAATAATAGCTGGATTTATAAAGCGCTTTTTGCCAGAGGATACAAAGCGCTGCTATTATTACCCCGGCTTTAGCTCGAGCTACCATCACCGGCGCTCAGTGCATGCAAGGAATTACTCCTGCCGGGTACCCATTCACCTCACCTGGGTCGAGTGCAGCACAGTGTGGATAAATTTCATGCTGAAGGAAAACACGCCATGGCTACGATTCGAACCCACGACCCTCTGTTTCAAAGGCGAGAGTCGGAACCACTAGACCACGACGCACCCACACAATCACTCGTAATCACTCTTAAACATTCTCCTGACTCTGCAATAAAATTCCTCCGCCATTTACTCGAACTATACCCCTTCTGAATGGATAAACACATAGCTCCTCAACTCAGAAGATAAAGAAATGGATGTTTGCATATATGGAGCCCCGAGGCGTGTTGCGCCTTGAGTATATATGTGTAATTATGAAATCCTTTGGCTGCGCTTATTTAAGTGGATTTATGAATCCATTAGTATCTGAATATTGCACCGGGTGCAAAACCCTGAAAAGGAAACTACCATGAGGAAGTAGATTGAAGATACCAGAACTAAAAGGGCTTCTTAATACAAAGAGAAAAAAAATGTTTTGGTACTGCAATCATAAGAAATGGGAAACACCAGGCTTGAACATATATATGTTGCCTCTGCAGCATATTATATATGATAACATACAATGCGATTTAATCTGCTAATTGGAAAATAGAAAAGATTAAGTTCTTTGCATTTAAATGAGGCATGCAAAAATTAATATTAATTAATAAAGAGAAAGTGAGATAGAGAGAAAGAGGGGGGGGGAGGAGGAGAGAGAGAGAAAAAAAAAAGACAGATATACAAATGGGAAGAGTCTGTAAAAGAGGAAAGTGGGTGGTTTTTTGTGCACAGAGATGAAGAGCATGAAAGGAATATGAGAGAAAAAGAATGAACCATACACAGTAACGATACTCCTTACAAAAATGATTATGACACAATAAAACACATCAGAAAAGCAGAAACTGAAATAAAAGCATGAAAATAGACAGATAGACTGGAGAGAAGAACGCTCAAGAAAATGATTACAAGGAATATGTGATGGAATCTACTGCTGCATTGCTAAACACAGCCATCCGTCATCCTAGCGTATCAAGTCACTATTCTTATGGCTTGAGCTAATATCAAATTTTAAGCGCGATAAAATCTTTCAGATCCTTGCCTGTAGGGGAACAATTCTTCTCTTCCCAACAAAAAGGGCAGGGAGAAAAAAAAAGCCTGTCTCATGTCATCAAGTTGCATCTGTCTAAATCAAATGCCTGCAATGCCTCTACATCATAATGTGTATGATCTGAATCACATTCATGAAATGTTAGAAGAGAAACTAAAATAGCTTGCATAAATACTTGTTATCTTGGTGCATTTGTCGTGGGTGTTCTGACCTGTACCGAACTAAGGATAGATTCTTTTGATAGAATGAAATATTGATGAGATGACAATAATAATGTTGTAAAAACACATGCCACCTTTTATTAGATAATCATAGAGCAATAGTAAGACGTCATTTTAATTGTATAACTTAACTTTCATGATGCTTATTTACATTCCAATAGCTTATTTTCTGTACAACCATACAGATGTGCTTGGGTCTTCACAGATCAACCATAATAATACTTGCTTATGTAGTGCCTACCACTTACTTTATCACAAGTCTCTAAGCGCTCCAAAACATTATTACCCTGGCTTTAGCAGAGCAGCTGTTACGCGCTCTGCGTTTCAAGGAATACATTCCTACCATGCGGGCACCAATTCACATCTCCCGGGTTGAGTGCAGCACAATGTGGGTAAATTTCTTGCTGAAGGAAAACGCGTCATGGCTTGGAATTGAACCCATGTCCCTCAGACTGAAAGTTAAAACCACTAGATCACAATGCCCCCACAACCATGATACCAAAATCAAAGCAGCATCTTTGAGCATGCAGGAAACGAACCTAGCTTCTTTCACTCTGACTTTCCCCAGTGTGTTTCAATTGGAGAATGAGCAACAAAAGATGCTGAGCAGGGACTCCAATGACACAGAATAGACTTTTCTGAAGATGCCTGAAACCATGGACCTACTAGTAGGTCCATGCTGAAACCAATGTTTTTTACAAAAAGTCACCAAGTTATAAGACTGTAATTCTTCTCCAAATAATTCTAGAATTCCAGTTCCACCATAACTCCAGAACATAAAATATATAAATTTTTTGACTAAAAAAAGAAGAAGAAAAACGGTATCACAATTTGAGGGATTGTTTCAATTTTATGGAATGCACTGGTTTCATACAACATTTCAAAGTTGAAATCGTTCATATCAATGTAGTAGAGGAGGGTATTCATAGACTACATGCTGTTTTCCCTGTGAACCCTGACATATGTTTTTTTGACTGGAAATTTTCATGATAATTTAGCTTAATCATGCCGGCAGGATCTTAGACCAATTCTATCCGAGCTAAACAATGCATAATGGCGGCTGAAAAATCAATTCTGATCAGTGAGAAGGCATTTTTTGGAGCATTTCTCTGTATCATACCTCCCAAATCATAAAGCAGCCTACAAGTCTGGTAAAGCCCTGGTAAAGATGATATTTGGTTATTTTGTTTCTCTCATAAGGTACATATATAGCAATCTAGGCGTGCATGGCATGAGATCCGCACTTAAATGAAGCGAGACGGCTTTCTGCCGAGTAGAATCCAGGCAATTTTGATTGAGGGTCTACTGATATTATCCTCTCTCTCCTTGGGTATACGATGAAAACATGTTTCATTCCCCCCCCCCCCAACGTAAATCACAATGCACTCTCGCAAAATGACAATGACCGAGATGATCCCGTAACCATGCACCGCTTGCTTCTGCTTGCTCATTTCATAAAAAAATTCTCAACCCTAGATGAAAAAAATATGAGTCATTTTGAGTTGAGGACTCTGTCGTTTATCTATCTGTATCTGTGCATACAAAGTGTGGAGAGCCGAGATTGCTCTGAAGCCAGTTTAGTGATTAGTTGACAAGCAGGCCCCCTCATCAGCAATCCCATCCGAAATAGATATAAATGCAACCATGGAGAAATCATCATTATCACAACTGCCTTTTTTACATCACGGTCTGATTTTAATGAAACGGTGCATCGCATGACGTTTCCAATATGGAGGTACACATGCGAGTGTCATTAGGTATGTTGTGCAATATCTCGTCCGTTTCAGCGGAGGTGATCTGACAAGATAAAAGTATTGACAAATGTTTTTGACACCCTTCTCGTATACCATGGACATGCAATGAGGCCGGTGTAATCTTGATGAAAACATGATCATCAATATAAAAATAGAATCTATGTTCCATAAAGATGACTATCAATCCATACAGCACGAATTATAAATATTTGCATTCATTTTGTTGACAGAAACTATCAACATGCGCAATAACTACCGAATGGCCAGTTCATATGAGCACTAAAACTTGAAGCTCTCATCAATTTTTTCCCCAAATATTGGACACAATATTTTTTTTTTATCTGAACTACCTGTAGAACTTCAAAAATAAATTAAGGAAGATTGTGCAGTCTCTATGAAAATGAAATATTTTTTTTGTTTCATCGCTTGCATCAAATGGAAGTGGGGACAGGAAAGACAAAACCGGAGGATTTGTTCTTTTCGAAAAGGCGAAGCAAGGTAATATGATATAATCAATATATACTCATTTTTCACAAATCAATCTATTCCAAGCCACTTAAGCGCAACTGCTTAGGCTCATAACCCATTTTCCAAACTTGGATAACACAGTTTCTCCTCGGAGTCTTTCCACGGGATTCCCTGGTTCAATATAGAATAGTCAAAAGCATTTGCTCTCTATACAATGATTTCCATTCTGTCATGAATCATGAATAATGTTGAGAACTGAAAAGAGTTTAAATACTTCTGAAAGCAACATAATTTAAATGACTAATGAGACAAAAGGATGTCAAGTTTCACCCTTTCTACAAATACATATTACATAACCATTGCAATATGATACTAGTCAAACCATTGCAGGCGTGGACAATTGAGGGGGAAAAAATGTATATTTTGGGCAAATTTGACATTCTCATTAAGAAAAGAAACAGCAAAAGACTATAATTTCCTTGTTTCCTAGACCAAGAGAACACATATTTAGTGCAAGTGTGAAACATACATGTAATATAGCTGAAAAAGTTTTTTGTTCCCTAAAGATACATTGTAAAAAAAAGCCCATGAATTTCAGTCCTAAACTGCAGTATCAGGGGAGGGGGTATAAATACAATTGCCAATTCTCATAAAGAACAGGGTATTGACACTCAATTTCATAACTTCTTGTTGCAGTCAAAATGAAAAATGCTTTCAAATCACACCTATTTGTCCTGATATCAGCATATAAAAACAGTCTCTGGAAAAGAGCAATTCAAAATGTATTCAAATAACATTTCCACACAATTATTAAAGCATCAGTTTACAGTGAATTGAAGTATTTATTCCAGTAAATTTTAATTGAAACACCATAAGTTTCTAGTACCTTTCATCAAATATCTAACTCAAATCCAATTGATATACGATACCGACTGGATGACAAGCATAGATCAACTGTGCAAGAGCAATAATTTCGTTGAAAAACATGCAATTTGTATTTTTGTATCAATGAATGAAAATCAAATAGATAGGATTTGTTCGTGATTAGCTATCAACATACAAATTCTTGTATTTTCATAATATAAGCGGGATTTGAAATATAAGATACTTATGGAGAGCCATTTAGAGTTATTTACTTTTCAAAAACATAACAAAAAACACAACTAAAGCATTACAAATATTGATTCTTAAATATCACAAATTAAATGGAGTATACTTTTTCTATTTGGAACCATCACTCTAATCAATTTCATCATGACTCTGCAAATATATTATGATAACGATGAATAAAACAATTATTAATCCTATCTACCTTACCCAATTTTATTTTGTGATGTCATCAACTGGAATTTGTTAGTTATAAAAAGTGAAAAATCATAAAAGTGCTTCACACAAATGGGAGCAAAAATATTCTAAGATTGATTCCTGCTTTTAAGAGAAGTCTGACTGCTTTAAAGTGAAAGCTACCCAATCTCTAGCCCCCTGAATACTAGTTAAAACCAGGCATAGGTTTGCTGGGACGTCTATAGCAACTCTCGGGGTAGCTGCACTCTTGTGAAGAAGCCCTTAGCATTTGTGGCCCATTAAATGGTGCGAAGATGAGCATCAATCACATGGCTAACATCAATGCATTATCAAATTGATAATGAATTCAAGTCAGCTATACCAATGACTAACATTTAACCTCATCCCCCCCAAAAAAAAATTCCTATTAAAAGAGTCAGTAAATTACATCACCTACTTGGTTACAGAATGCTCAGTTTAAAAAAAAAGTTATTGTTTACTTTAGAATGCTCATATCACAACATACTGTATGACTAAAATCTCCAAAATTTTGCAGAAAATAAAAATAAAATACTCATGACAGCAGGCTCTAATGTAAAGCTGGCCTTAAAGCTTGAACAAGGCTACTCTGCTTTTTTATTTTTTTAAGATAACAAAATCTTCATGGCTATCACATCCCATATATTTTCAGAACAATAGCTTTGTATAATGCACATATGTTTACAAATTAAAACTGGGTGTTCTTCAAATGAGAATCTCTTCACAAACATAACATAACCATCTACCAAGAACGATAACACACTACAGCATCTGAAAAATTTATGAATAGTTTTGATGAATACAGAACATGTGAAACCAAAACTTTTGGAGTGGTTGATCAAATAAAAACAAGATAGAAACTTTGTGCACTGACAAAGGTGATAAAACAGGTTAGTCATCATAGCAATAATCAATGTTGACTGAACATTATCATGGAACTGAAGCTAGAGACTAGTTTTAATCACTTCTATGGTAAACAAATATTATCCCATAAGAAAACAATAAGAATCTGAAACCCAAACTCAATCAAGCAAATAATTGAAAAAGTAAATTCATAACTACATTGAATTATCAATCAATATATAGTTTGTGATTCTCATTTTTCATACTTGCAAAATTTTGAAATGCCCCCCCCCCCCCCCCCCCCGCCATCTGATGTGCTGGACATTGAAGTAGATGAAAATATCATAAATCATCAAATAATTTAAAATGATTGGCTTTAAAAAACAAACACTTTTCCTCAAGGGTACTTGAACAAATCTACAGGCTTTAAAACCACTAAACCCACAAAATATGGCATAATCAGCCATTAAGCCAAACTTCAAGCTTATTATTACTTCTACTTGTTTTGCAATGGAAGTCTTTACCACATGTTTTTTTTTCTACTCCATCACAGCAAAATAGACTCTTAAAATATTGTTTGTTGTATCATCTATGACAGTAAAAGTCTATTGTAATTTGATCTATATAGGACTGTTTATGGGTTAATATAGGTCAGCAATACATCACTGCTCATAAAAACTTCATGGATGCAGGTGTGTACATCTATAGTAGATGTTAAATCATCAAAATGATTTGTTGTCCTATGATAAACAAGCAATTCAAGTTAGCAGGATTTTTGCATAAAATGGTGAAAAGGTATGACCGATCAGCTTCAAAAAAAAGCATCCACATGATGTGAACTTTTTTTTTTTTTTTTTGTAGGAAAAAAAAAGCTCATGCAAAAGTGCATTTTACATGACTTAAGAAAAGAATCTGAAGACATCTCCAATTCCGTGGAGCTACGGTAAGGATTATTTAAAGCTAGTTTGACTGTGTTTTGAAACATATATTGGTGGTAATCATTCCATGGGGAATAGGAAAACACTGGATGATATGAATGTAACCTGTATTGTGAGTGAGGATCTTGTCATTTGGTTGTAAAAATGTCACCAGGTCCCCCTGAAGTTCATTACTCTTCGGTTTATACCAGGGATGAGGTGGAAGATGGCGAGGAAGAAACGGAGTGATGAGGATAGGGGGAGGTGAGAGAGAGAAATTAGGTAGGGATGACGTTAACAGGGCCTCTGGGAAAATGGGAGTTTCCAAGCAATCTAAGTAAATCTGGGGCTGGCTAGTGAAACCAGGCCAGGCAGCTAGGTGCTCATCCCGAAGGGGGCCACGATGGGGGGTGTGACTGTTGAATGAAAGGGGGGTAGGAAGGGAGAGTAGTGCAGCCCGTACGGGGTTAGCTGATGGCTGATGCTGGAGGAGTGATGAGGTGAGATGGGGAAGGGGCATTCTTTGGGGGTTACGAGATGGAAAGGAGTGGAAAGGACGCAAATCTCGAATGAGGTTAATAGGATGATTAAGTAAGATGAAGGGGCAGGATAGAAGAGGTACATCGCCAAGAGGGAAATGCCGAGGTAGAATTTTTGGAGGTGACATTGCAGAAGTAGTAGAGTAGGAGCATAGAAGAAAAGCATGATGGGGGTGCAGACAGAAGGGGGAAAGAAGACTTTGTTGGGTGGGGCTGGTAGGTTTGAAAATAAAAGGTGTGCAGGCCAAAAGGGATCAGGTATCCCCACAGTGGCTTCTATACCACTGGTATCAGGGACTCAATGGATGGGATTCAGCTACCAAAATGGATGATTTGCTATAGGATAAGAAAATTAGAATAACAGTTATATGATATTTGATAAAGAAATACAAGTCCAACTTGAATTGGGTTACTCATAGGCAGGAGAGGGGATGGTGGTGCGGTTGTGTGGATGGAAATCGTATCCCACGTGGGATTTTCACAAAGAATCTGTTAGAAAAGAGGTATTCGACCTCACTAGTAATCACACCCCTATCAAATACATTACAGTTGTTGTGTTCTTAATGAATCTTCTCCTTGGAGGTTTGTTTCCAGAGCAATGGGTTCATTGGGTTGCAACGTCTCACTCGCGTGTGATCTATGATACTAATCACACTCAGACCAGCACTAACCCACACCTTCTAGAGTCATGTTAGGTCATCATTACACCATACCTCTCTCAGGAGTTACATCACGGCTGTTTCCCACAGCCAATACCTTGATCATTCATCCACTTCTTTGTAGCTAGTGGTATGGGTGAAGGGGTATGATTGTGGATGCTTGTATCAGTGAGAATGTTCCTATGGCATAAAAAAGGGACCTGACAGGATAAAGAGTGAGCAGGCTGGGTAAGGATCGCATGCGTCTTCTAAACCCCAGCCAGGGCCTCCTGACACCTTCATGTTTTTCCCACTGCAGAAATTTAATTTCATGAGGGAGTGAAGTGAGATTGGGAGGCCCTAGGGCTAGCTGCTCATCGCTTGCCGGTCCTTAGGCAACCTGGACGACATCATCAGCGACTCTCGCCATTGAGTAGAACCCTCTGAGTACCTGCACGACGCCTCACGACCAAGGACACGCATATCATTACAGTCCCGGCCGCATGTACTTTGAGGAGCAGTTCATACCGGGGCATTGAACGGCTTGGGTCTTCCTGGCCATGTGCACAGCTAATTATCAGTCGGACCGGACCGCTGACCCGCACCACGCATTGATTTACATGGCCCCTGCTCGTACACGGGTCGTGACAGCGTGTGCACATAGAAGGCTAATTAGGCTACTCAAGGGGGCATTGATTTCTCTGTGCACTCAAATGGAATGGAGGAGGATGAAAGATTCCACCAAACATGATGCACAAAATACGTGATTCTTTACAGCCCCTGAGAGAAGCTTTAACCGCCAGAGATGGACATAACGGTACAAATTAGCATTCATGTATTCAAAATCAGATGACGATGTAAAAGATTCAAATCCCTAAAGCAATGCAATCCTTAAGCCGGACTGTCATTGCATATCGTGTGCTTGGACACACTGAATCACGCTTTGGAGGGAGGACCCCCCTTGCATGCCTGCCATCTCGGCAAAAATGCAGTGAGCAGCAACTTGGGCGTCAAATCCGGCAATCTTTTCCGCTTGGCAGAGCAGGGAAACTGGCTCACCTTGCGAGTGAGGGGCGAGCGAGGGATCCCCGGTTTGGTCGGTCAAGAACCCCCCAATGCTCTAGTTGTCTAATAAAGCAGAAAGAGCTTGCAGCAAACGTCTAATCAACGCTGACAAGATTAGCACAGGGCTAACTCAACCATTTCAAATGTCCCACCGTCATGGGCATATAGCAAATTATGCCAAATTCTACCAACTAGCAGGTTCTTTACAGGTAAAGTCAACATAAATTAAATAAAGCACGTCAATAACATTATTTGATATTGACTACTTTCAGTTTTATCCATCCTATACTCTACATAATAATACTGCATTCCCTGTGTAGCGTACAATACTGAATGCACATGCTGTTTCTTTTTTATCCCGTCAATACATATAAATATAAAACCTACAGCTGATAGCTTTACATGAAGCTATCACTATTTTCAGTGTTATCAATTTTCGATTTTTGGGGTAAAATAAAAATGAGTTTTATACATTTTTTTCTCTTGTAATGGATGTTTTAATTTATTTATTTGATTTTTGAAATAGTGCCAACATTTAAGTTATAGTTGAGAAGATGAATATCAATGTTTCAATTGTAATACCCAGGGGAAGTATTTTTAAATAGAGTAAATTTGAGCCCATGTTTGAAAACAATAACAATGAGTAATGACACCAGCAATTCTTCCAACCAATGGGTTGAATTTTCCGTCACAGTGAGAAATCATTTGATTAATTGCTGCTTGTTTTCTCCCAAATGCATATTCATCATTTTCAACCCCCAAAAATATATATTTTCAATTTTTTTAGTAATCATTCATATCCATAAAATATTTCATTTTGACTAAAATATTAAATGCTCACCGTGTTCCTATATGGATTTAACATCCTTAAGCATGTGTGTATGTGTGTGTTACACTACAACATACAGATTCCCATCCTTGATCAAACGATACCATCTTTTGTGTTATGAAATGAAAAAGCCCCGGAGGCAGGGTGCTCTAAAGTTTCCAGAAATATTAGTTTTGTTGCATCTTGTGCAGATTTGCTTGACATCCTGATCTTGGGCAGCAGGTGATGGCGAACAGGAAATGGGCCTGGTGCATGATGGGATAGCCCCAATGCATGATGGGTCAATAAAACGTGGGGTAGTCGCAACATCAAAGGTAACACATCTATAACACGGTTTTAATGGAAGACGGGAATTGAATGGCACACAATGGTAATATAATGATGATGAACTAGATTCATACATCAAACATGCACGGTCAGTGCATGATTCAGAAAACTACACCAATCCGCTTCCAGTGTACATCAAATATGTAAGAGACCATCCATTACAATGTTTATTGCGCTGTTGACCATATCAGTGGCAAGGTATACTAACATATTTTAACCAGAATTTCAAACATGTTTTGAGTCTCCCCTAAGTATCCTGATACCTATTACTGGGAAAACAAATCAGGGATTACACTTTAAAAAAAAAATTTCTCCCATAAATAAAAAAGAAAAAATAGGTAAACAAAAAGATGAGAGAATGATTGATTTAAACTTTTCAATGATCTAAAACAATTTTTCTTATCAACAATCTTCTTTAAATGTTAATCAATCCCATGGGAATCAATATAAATTGAAAAGTACATGTGTCATTGCTAATACCAGAATTTAAAAAAATTGAGAAAACTTGGACAAGAATATTCTGTTAGCTCATTCAGTAAAATAAGCAAAGGAGAAAAGAAAATCTTTGAAATTACATTTTGATTCTCCATTTATAAAAGTGGAGCAGACGATTGACGGCTCACAA
Source organism: Lytechinus pictus (assembly GCF_037042905.1). Classification (NCBI taxonomy): domain Eukaryota; kingdom Metazoa; phylum Echinodermata; class Echinoidea; order Temnopleuroida; family Toxopneustidae; genus Lytechinus; species Lytechinus pictus. The sequence goes on from NC_087246.1 coordinate 30,716,389, forward strand.
TGCTACAAGCATGCTGCCTGCTAACTTTCTGTCACGCAAGGGCTATTATGTTTCATTAATAAACCACAAATCATTTACAAGAAATTGTTGTCGCCCAAGCAATTGGTGGTTTCTATAAGCAATTTTTCATGAATACCAAGGCACATTGCGTTACATGATATACAGTATTCCTAGAGTGCTGTGTTGCAACAACAATTATTGTAACAATATCAGATTACTTTTTTAAAGTTTTAGATTAGGAGGGACCTTGGTTTGATTATGAATACACTAGCTGTAACAGGGTACTAAAGGTACAAAAGAAGCACATGCAATCAATTTTTGCATCAGAAAAATAGAGACTGGTGTCATATGGATCAAATGTTGCAATGGGTAATACTGCAACATATATTGCTTCACGAAAACAAATAAAATGGTATAGTCAACAAAGGAGTAGGCTGAATCACTTTCTCACATGAAATTAAAATCAGGGGTAGATTACTGAATGCATCTCTGTTAAGTTTATGAATTTCAATAAATGTTGCAAAAGACCTTGGAAATTATTCAAGCAGTCATGTTCACGTTTACATTTGCTATGCTTATCCTCTTTGCTATGATTCCCATTTTCTTCAGAACACTGAAATTATTTTGTTCATATTGACATGAAAGTCACGTTCTGCAAGTGTTATTGTAATATCAAATCCCGATCGTGTCACCAGGCAAACAATTAATCTGACGAGTGATGAATCCGCAAGCTCTTTAGGATGGCAGGTAATAAGTGGATCTAAGACGTTCATCCTCACTCACCGAGCTGGGTGATCTAACAGAGATGTAGGTTAGCTCACGCCATCCGCAAATAAATTGTTCAAATTGAGTATGCATTATGAGCTAATTAAGAATTCATAGTGCGGCCAGAATCCAGTGTGACTCATGTGTCACTGTTTGGTTTTTGTGTTTAGGTTGATTCACTTAGTGCTGGCAGGGTTAATAAATTATTGTTAGGTGAGAGGTAGGGGGGTGTGAGTTTAGGCTACATCTAGGATTGGAAGGCAATCAATGAAGACCTTTAATGATGGAATAACTGAGGTGGAACGCTCTTCAACATGGGACCTCAATTTACTCCATTGAGTTCTTCTAAGCCAAGACGGTGACCTCATTTTTACAGCTTTGGGGCCCGGGAACATTAACTTGTGTTATCTGTTGATTTACTTAAATAATGGTATATAAGAGAATGAAAAGAGAAAATGGTACTTAGAGAGCATAAGTTGTATGCAATTTACTGCTGTCAGTGACCCCGATTCAAATAAATAAAGAATAAGTAAAATGTACAGGAATGAACATGAAGTTCTTGAGAGTTCTTCGTAAAACCTCCCTTTGATTCAAAAGCAAAAACATGTTCTATGAAACGAAAATGAATGCCTAAACATGGCCAGTCAAAGAATGCATCAATAATAAAAAAACAAATATCCACCGTCCTGTTGAATGCCCCTGAATATTGGGAAAACCAATTATATAAGGAAATTCTTAAATGAGCTCCATTTAGACCGTCCAAGCAATCAACCTTATTCCTGAAAAATCAATACCAAATTTTGTCAGCATGGGACCAAAAGAGCAGTGACTAATAGCAATTCACATAGAATTAACTTCCTCATACCTCCCTGAAGATTTCTAAAGACTATTTCAGTAGGTCGCTTTTAGATTGTTTACAAATTTTGCATCAGAGCAATCATTTTCTTGGGCCTCGCAAGGAAATAAAAATATGAAAATCGGCGAGTGCAAGACAAGGATGAAGGGTAAGGAAAACCTGTGATCAATATGATTCAAGATGAATTCAAAGCTATCCAATTATAAGGTAGCTGGAGGGCCTAACTTTACATAGTAAGGGTCAAAGAATTTCATATCAACTACTTTTAAGCTTATCCTTCTTCTCCTGGCGAGTGAGGGAGGGAGAGATGCCGACAAAGAGAGGGGCATTTAACACTACAGCGTAAGCGCGTTAATACCTCCAAGAATATTGGAACAGAGAAGGCAAGGAGCAGAAGGGTTTCGAAAGGAGATACAGATTGAGAAAAAGGGAGGAGAGAATGGAAGGGGATTGATGAGGGAGGGGAGCAGGAGAACAGGAGAGGGAAAGGGTTAGGATGGAGGGAGGGAGGGTTGAGAGGAGATGACAGGAGAGGAGAGAGGGGAGGGGGAGCAGGACAGGAGAGGGATAGGGTAGGGATGGAGGGGGGGAGGAGAGGAGCGTGGGACGATATAGGGAGTGAAGTACATGGGGGTAAATACATTAATATTTTGCATTCCAGATCAAGACATGGGATAACATCCAAAGATGATGAACACCATTGTCATCCAAACAACAAGATGGATAGAGGATGGTAGAATGACAGATACTGTGGCATAAGCACACGGAAGGTGAACGAACATGCAAGTATGGAAGAGCTGAAGGTGCTAATGGGAGTTTGAAGCCAATATAATTGCTCCCTTTGGGAACAAACAACCCTTTGCTGGTCTACATCCTTCAAAATTCCTCTGAACCTGTCTTCATTATCACCATTTCTGAATCCCAGAAGAAAGTTTCAATGTGATGCAGTATTTCAGTCAGTGCCAGAGGGATTTAAATCACGTAATTTAACACACAATAAATGCCCTTATAACTTCAAGCTTGCCATGGTGGCTTTCCTTCTTATTGCATGAACTCCATTTCCTCTCTCTTTTGACCATTAATCTTGGTCCCTGACTTGTTGTGTAGGTCAGAGGTCCATTTGTACTTCGAACTTTGCCTATTTTTCTCCTTGCATATATCCATGCCTATTTCTTACATCCTTCAAACTGAAGAATTCTAGCTCAGCATCCGTTTACAGACTTAAGTCTCATCTCCAAAACCTTGAAACATTTATCTTGATAAAAAAAACAAATCTTCTAGCTATCTTCCTTTTCTGTTTATTTATTCACTGGGCAGTTAATCCAATGATTTTCATAGAAATTTGGCGGAACAATCAATTTCAATTTGTGATTCTATAGACTTCATTCAACACGATTCCTTTTCTTCTGATCTTTATCAAATATTCTTTCAAAACCACCATTCAATAAGTATTACTCATACCAATTGTTAACTGCAAGATTCTAAGGTTTTACATCCTCTACACTTTTATAACAAAGCACAGATACGTTTCATGAATCAATAACAGCTATTTGGGATGCTTTATTCAAACATTATAGAGTCACCAATCCTGATGATAATGTTCTGAAGAGCAAAAACCAACAGACTTTTGATGGTCGATGACATTATTTCATCACGTCTCTTCATTTCATTGCAGAAGCTAAAGCCTAAATCCTCGAAGACCGGATTGAAAAGTACATAAAGATTTCCTGCGAGGCAAGGCTCTGTCTCTTTTTCCCTTTCAATTTGGCCTATTTATGACTACCATAGCTCAGTGAGATATCCCATGGAAATCTCCCTGAATACACAGGTAGAGAGCCCCCTCTTGTTCCGAGCTCTTATTACAAGCAAGGTTGGGTGTAGGGTATCACAAGAGTCTTCCGCTGGCTTAGCATGGAACCGGAAATTTCTCAACAAACCTACTCTTAAAAAGGACATCGGTTATTAGCGCTATAACAACTTCTACAACCATGCATCGAATATTGCAGGTAGAAATATAACAATGGTGTGTGATAGGTTAGTTTGTTTCCACAGACTACACTGAGTATACACACAAACAAGATAGGAGCATGTAAATTTATTCTCATCATGAATCCTGGTGAATTCTGCCTTGCTTGTTTATTAGTATAATTTCACAGCGATTATGCATTTTCTTCGAGAATCACGGCACATGTGTTTTATTCGTACATGTATACAAACACTTCGTAATTTTATTGGATTCTGTACAAATGTTTAAGCGGATTCAAAACATTTCATATTACGTTTTATGGAAAATTTTCATTAAATTTGACCATAATTAGTGAACCATTCATTCTGAATGAATGTTCTTCCAACAAATCAATCACATGTTATCCTCAGAAAAAACATCATCTTCATTGTCATACTTAGCGAACACTGGAGGGGACACACACAAATTACTCCTTTCTGAAATAATATACACAATATACTGGATTATGCCACCGTCAATGTGCTAGCTTTCAGAGAACCCCTTCAATGCTTGTATATTGTTGTTTCTTTCAGCACATAAGCTTCGGTTTAAACCCCAACAGACATCAGGAGACAACAAATATATACCTAGTCACATGATAGAAAGCAGTTTGCTCTGAGTAATGAAAGATATTCAGTGAAGGGTGCACGTCAGAACAAGATTAATTCATAATTGAAAACAAATAGACTATGATTGATGGGTTAAGATCAACACTAATGTTTTGCTGAAAAAAAACTGTTTGCCTCGAAATATCTCGGCTCAAAGTGTCTGAATATTGAGCAACATGGAAGCACGAGGCGACATCCGTTTTCCTGTGTCGACCAAAGCAGTATGAATTAAAGCTTCAATGATACTGAGTGTCTTTTTTATGTTCGAACGTGCATTGAGCAATGCACAATATTTTGTTTGAGAGAGCTAGAGTTTTTACCTCCTCTCTTGATTATTTTCTTCATCAAAACAGAAAATATGATATCAACTATTATTTAATTTTTATGAATGTTGATCATTCCAATCTAAGTTTGTGATTTGATTTTAATAAGGCAAACGAGGGCACAGTATAGCTATTGTTAAGTTGGCGTTTTCTCTTCACATTCTTCTGAAGTTGTACTCAATATTTCAGCATCTTTATCATACTCATACCTTTTCTCTCTCCTTAGAATACTCCCCCTCTCTTCTCTTCTCTCTTTCTCTGCCTCTTTCTTATAGGCAATGGGGGGGGGGGGGTCAATATCCACATGCATATCGATGTAGACTTTCCTCAGCTGTAACCCTAACTTCATCCTACCATTCTCATTCCGCTCCCAACCCTCATGAGTACGTCCCGATAATCTCTGCATTCTCCTCCCAGTCTCCAACTCCCATCCCATCCCTCCCCCCTCGCCTCCTCTCTTGGAACGAATGCCATAAATAACAATGACAATCTCCCCAAACAATCCCGTTCTTGCAAATAGTTGTTGGATGACTTGCGGATGCGATATGAAAACCTAATCTACGAGCAGGCTTTTCTATAAATCAAAACACGTTTTGTCTGTCCCCGTGTTCCATCCTATTTTCGGCAGGAATTTTATCGGCCCCTGCAAATGTCACGCAAGGACACCATGATCCCATCAAGGAGTTTTCTAGATGGTCTCCTCCCTACCCTTCCTGATGCTATCTAGTTAATCCTCCTGGATTAAATCTTACCAATCCATCTAAATACCGTCTTAGCTCAGTTTTAATCTTAAGGTAACCCCATTGCCCATTAAGAAACATTGGTTTCTTAAGAATTCCTGCTCTATCTCTCTATTGATAATCTCATTTCAGAAATATGTTTTTCTGTCAATGATCAAAGCTGATCTCGTTCACTTTTTTTTATTTCCCATAACGTTTATCTTTCAGTATTACCTCAATATCGGATTTGAACATATCTGATTACATTACTCTCTCTCCATTTTTCTTCATGTACCAAGAAATCAACTTATTCCAGATTGCTAAATTGATTAATGCCATTGAGTGGAAATGGGAAGCTTAATTCATAAAGTTTCACATAAATCTCTTACCTCTGTGCCTATTTGTAGATCTGTCAAACATAAGAACTGCTTCTTCAACCTGAAAACACAAAATAAGAGAAAAAGAAAAAAGAATTCATTATATATAACATTAACACAAACTTGATGTTAATCTTTTACAAGCATTTATTGATTCATTTATTTCATATTTATAGAACATCATTTAGAATTACATCTAGGACTTTTAAGAGTACTAAAACTTTTTAGAACACAAGTTGAATCCAAGTACAATAGAATGTGAAACATTTTGGTTTAAATAATCACAAATATATTTATGGTGTGTGTTTGGTAACTTGCGTTTAAAAGACATTCATTTCTACCATTCCATTCAGACATTCCATAGGTTTGTGGTCCTAAATATTCACTTTCAGTGAGGCTAAATAAATATGTAGCTAAGTGCAAGAAGCTTTAGTACACATAATCCAGGCCAGTTTCGTTCCAGCTTGAGGGCTTAGCTGGGTAAATGAAGTGACGTGACCCAGGGCTCCCTACAGCGAGCAGGTCGAGATGTTTGTCACGGCTACGATGGGGACTTCTACCATTCCCCAAACAAGGTTTTTAATTGCACAGGGAAATAGACGGGAGGCACAGGGTGTGCAGAATGGTTCGGGAGCGCAGGGACAACATCGACGTGATTCTCCACTCAAATTTCAAACTCTTTCCGAAACTTTGTCCTAATAACCAGGCTTCCCTATCCCATCCCCTTCCTGTGTCTCATCTCTGCATTCAGGTTACCATATTGGAATTTTCCTCAAACCATTTCCTTTCTCAATCTGATCTTCATCCATCCTGTATTCTTTCGTAGACATACAATCCTGTTCTCACCTCTCACACGTGCACTCTATCTCCATTATTCCTTCTGTTATATCAATCATTCCCGTTCTCACCTCTCTGCCTTTCCCTCTCTTTTCCCCTTCTCTGTGTTTGTCTGTCTCTCGATCTATCGTTCTGTTGCATCAATGTATTTCTTATCTTTCTCTATCTCTCTCTCTGTCACCTCAAACTAAACTTTTTCCCCACAACATACCTCATCTTTACATCAAATTTTAAGAGTAATCACAAATGAATACCACATTTCCATTACTAGAGCAGGAGTACTAATGAATCTTCTCTGAAAATCGGCATACATCAGACAAAATCTCTTCGTATTATATAGCATCCCACCCCATATGCAGAGTGAATGTATAATGTATACACAATCCATAAGAAGTTGTGGCTTTCATAAAAACACCACCCAAAATACATCATCTCTCTGGCCTGAAACTCAAAAGGCCCTGTGTAATTTGAGGTGGCACTTTGAAATGGTGTGGTAGGATTCCTTCCCTAAAGACTGGACGTACATACAAGAAGAAAGAAGAGTGCAATACAAGAGATGCTAAGATAGACGCTGATATGTGACCTTCGACCCTCGCATCTCTCCCGAAGGCCTGTTGTCCAGCGTGCTATCTTAATCACATCATGCATGTACAGAGTGAACAACAACTGCAGCAGAGTAACGGGCATAACTGTATTCAAACATTACTTATCATAACTTTGAAATCTGATCAGCAATATTAGGAAGCTTCAAACAGTTCCTTAATATCAGGGTAGCAATTCATGAAACACTAGTCTGTGATTTACACTGACATCTTTTGGTTATATCACCTAATGGTTCAGAAAATCTCCATTCATTTCACATGGAATTTCAGGATTTACCAACAACTAGTAAGTTCACATGTCAAACATCTATAGCATTCAAGGATATATCTGATTATGTCACACAGCCCTACAAACAAATATTTCATACAACTCAATAATTATTTGTGAATGCTTTGGATATGTTCAGCACTTGAGTACTCCAACTTTCATCATGGTAGTGTTTATAAGATGGTTGCATGCCTTTAGCATACCATTCCCATTGACATAGTGATCTAACACAAGATACCAGCCATTGACATCTACTTTAGATGTGAACTTAGGCTGTGTTCAATCACTCAAGGTGATCAGGGTCCAGGAACACAGAGGTTAGCGATTGATCGTATGCTTGATTTTTATGATTGATTGTGCATTGTGGTCAATGCAGGCAACTGTAAAGACATTCTTCTACAATGATTGCTAGGCTTTGTGCTACAGGCCCCATGTTTTGTGTTTCGTGTGATTCGTGTTTCTTATTGTACATATAGCTTTTAAGAATTTTTATTGTATGTGCCTATACCACAATGATACTTCCAAAGGCAATAGGTGACATTCACACCCTACCCGTGGGATTCGACAATTCCTTACCCTTTCACTTATCATTTTATATCTGGTATTCCTGAATATTTTTCTGTAAACCCTCTGGAACACATTTAGTGACAAAAGGACATTACTTTTGATAAAGGGTAGGAGTTAACCTTCTTATCTAAAAGGTCAAAGCATATGCAGCACTGACCAAGAGCTTTCTTCTGTAGAGTCATTTGATTGCCTCATAGTATTGAAAACAGAATCTCCTCCCCCTAAATCCCTCATATTTGTGCTGCTCCCTCAAGTACCCGTAATCTATATACAGAGAGGCCATAAATGAAGCACAGCTAAACAATGTAACCCTCCCACATAAACAACTCTTCTCCACTTAAAGGTTATGTTCATACTGCACAGATGTCCATGAAATGCGTAGTATATAAGGCCTGTGATCAATGTAAAGATGGGGGAAGTGTGGACGGGACCACCCTTAACAGCATTATTAGACTATGCTGACACAAAACATTGCAGAGTGGATAGAGCCCCATAGGCCTTAGGATCTTCTAGTGATATTATGGATACAGGCTCTTTAAGAAATGACAAGAGATTACGAACAGGGCATGTGTGGAGAGGCGATCTAATAGAATTAGCAACAGCTGGTAGAAAGACTAATGAAGGATGGAAAAGAAGAATGGGGGATAATTACATAGGAGATAGTGATAGACTGAGAAAAATGAATATGAATAAACTAGGTTTTTCGAGAGATGAAAGTAATTTCAAATGTAACCTAATAGAGGGAAACTTTCAGATACAATATGAGTGGGAGTTAAATTGCACGCACACTGGCATAGAATGAACGTCCTAATTGTTTTGGCTAGATGTAAGCAGGGGCTCTTTGATAACAAGCAGGGAGGAAATTGTACCTTGCCTAGCAGACATTTCAACTATGTTGTTGGATTTTAATCTTTATGCAGACAACAGAAAACTATCAAGGCACACAGGTCGACTCAGGCAGAAGTGTATCATATACCAGACCACCAATGTCAATTGAGAATGTCTCCCGAAAAACATACTTGAGAAACAGCCTTCTCAATACATTAAACATTGTCCTTTGTGTAAGGGCTATTCCGCAGAAATGGGGCATTTGAAATACCAATCTGAAATCATGGTCAAATCTTGTATAGCTTTGGAATTGAAATGCTCTTGATAAAAGGTCCTACTGTGATTAAAAACCTTCATGAACATCGATAAACCCAGAGAGACTGACCACCATCAGAATTTAGCCCTATTGATGATCTAATGCAGGCACAGCATGGAAAGCTGCAAGGGGGCTGACGCAAGAATGGCAAGCCTACAGACAAAGAGGCCAGTCTGACATATATACAGATGTAGCCTGTATGTTGGTCTGGTTTTTAGACCTTCCACCGACAAGAGGCAGCATTTGGGATCCTTACAAAAGGAGTGGGGACATCGGATGAAGGAATTGTATGACCAGATAAACACCCCTCGCACCTCCTCCTTGCTTCAAATCCTCTCTAGATCGATGTCCATCTAAAACAAACAAAGCATCGAACTTCCTACTCCTCTCCAAACTACACTCCTCCATCTCCTACTCCTCCAACTCTTGGCCATATTTGGTGAGAAGACATTGGCCATTTCTGGCAGACCTCAACTTCCAGCCCCTAAGACCTTAAGACACAAATGGATCCAAGAGTGAGAAAGCTTGGTCTCCAAAGGGAGATGGGGAAAGGGGATGCTCTTCGGGGCCCATGAGAACCGGCTCTTGCAACGCCGCTAAATCTCGGGCTAAGCTCCCAGCCAGCCTTCATCGCACCATCTGCAAATCTCTTTCTAGAAAGATCCATCCCTGAGGAATATGACGAATGTATCCTTGCTTGCTTGGCATACCCGGTCATTCAGTAATGAACACATTTTGTGATTGCTGCTCAATTATCCTCTATTAGGGGATTAGTATGTAGAGTACTTATCGATTTCTATTGTCTCGTATCTCTTTTTAGCTAGAGCTTAATTGGTTTGAACTTTGAATTAAAATTGCAGCAAAACTTAATAACACCAAATAACAATTTCTTGTCAGTGAACATAGTTTCTTCTTCTTAAAAAAAATCAGTATTTATTGTAGAAACAAAAAGACTTTCAAAAGAATCAAACTCTGGATATATTACACCTTGGGGTGTATGCAATATAAAGAAAAAATTTGAATAGTTACAACCTATTGTAACTGTTTTTATTTTTTTTCACCATAGAATAACAGTATACTTGACACACAATTCATGTTATTGTTTATATTACAATGGCATGATAACAGTTTACTGAAAAGCATCTTCAAACTGACTTCCACAAAACTATTTGCCTGCCCATTTACTTCAGATTGTAATAGTTAACTGTGTATGACTTTCATAATCTAAACCAGCAGATAGTGATTTATGTTTTTTTCACAACTTGTAGAGGGAACTGAAAAGACTCTTTTCCCTCATTCTAGATAGTTATCCCTGTTGTACCCATATAATATTTCAATATCTCCTGACTTCATAAATCACCTCAGATTGCATGTGACATTGGATGTCAAAGGTCACTTCCTGTGATGAAGTACTTGTCTGTGACCTCTAGGTCATTGACATCCATACTGGAAGATAAATGAAACTCTCACAGCTTGAATTAAGTCTCCACATCTATTCTGACTCATACATGTACCTTTTACAATGGCAGAATGGTGTGTTTTGTAGCACCACCCCCCTTTTTTTTGGGGGGGGGTGGGGGTGGGAAAATCTAATTTAGCTCCAATGAATCCAAATAAGAATAGTCCCTTGTGTGAGGTAATTATAACCGTACAATCTCTACCATACCTGTTACACTAAATGTGTGTGTTTACATGTGTGGGTGGGGGTCAAAATAAGTGTCCCCCTTCCAACTAAAAAAGAAACAAGAATATGAGCTTTTAGTAACTCCTGAAACACAAGATATTGATGACGAAGGACAAGGAACAGTTCCTAAGAAACATAATCTGTTACAGTAGATTTTTTTAGAATGAATGAATTGAATATTGTGAATTATCCCTAAAAACAAGTGTGACCCTTGCTCTTCGGGTCATCCTTCTCAGATATCTAACAAAATGTTCTCAGGTTTAACCTCTCATACCCCACAAAAACTCTCCTTCATGGAAGATGAAAAGACATGTAAACAAATCACACGTCTTCCTCAAAGCAATTTCTGCCTCATCTCCATTAATAAGTGTTTGACACTTGCAAGGGGGCCACAAAGTGATTGGGAGTAAATAAACGGTGAGTTGCCATGGCAACCAAGTTCATTGACTCCTGGATGACGGAGTTGGACAGACGGTAGGGCTTGAGGGCAAGATGCCAGCGCCAAGATACCAGAACTAGATTCTATTTCAGGTACCAGCGGCACATCTTGGCAGGAGTAGATGAAGAAAGTGTTCAACGCTTGATCTCACAATCAACATTGTTCTTGGCTGCCCTATAGAGGGCTAAGGTTAATGCAATGTAGCTTGGTCAAAAGTCCTACAGACATGCCACAATGCCATGGTCTAGTGGTGATCACCTGCAACATTACCTTAAACCTTACAAAGGATGAAGCAAAATTGGAGACAACATCTGCCCTGAAAATATTTGCTATGGACTATACTTTCAATCAATATAAACATATTGTCATAGCGTGAATTGGTTTGAAGGGTGCACAATTAGATAGCCTTTAGATTTTGGAAGCATTGTGCATAATAATGCTGGGTGAGTGAGAGTTAGAGTTAAGAATTCATATGTGGAGTAAATCTTTTTTTCTGAGCACGTACTGTAGAGAATTCATGCGTAAGGGAACCACTACGAGGCACACGTGTGTATATATGAATACTGGGAACCGAACCGGATGTGGCATGGACGACAGCATTATGCTATTTAATCAATACACAGACCAATGATTCCCATCAAAAACATAAGCTACCATCCCTGCTATATATAAACCAAAAAATCATTCAGAATACTGCAGGTATTTCAGTTTCAGTCATGCATTCTCAATCAGCTGTGTCAATAAGCCTTCAAATCTAAGCAAGCAATGAGATGAAAAAGAGCCTTGTACGCAAGAAATGCAGTGTGCATGCCTGCATACAAATCTAAAGCTTGTTCACGTGGATTCGAAAGAGGAAATGTAGATGAAACTTGTTGCCTCTGATGAAGTAAATAGGAGGAAAGAAATATGACTGACATCGATTGGAAACAGCTTTGATGATCCACTTCTTCTGTGATGGGAACCGGCACTTTACAGCTGCACGCTAACCTGGGAGTCAGTACTCCAATATTCGAAGTGTCAAATCACTCACTTTCATTGCATCAGAGCCTTTCAACGATTCCAGCATCCATCATGGAAACCCTCTATCATCATTCACCAGCATGTTCAAGAGCATCTGGATCTAGCTGACAGAGTGTTAGGTCTTTAGAAACACAGGGGCCCCATTTTCAAACTTGTGATATCTGGCAGCAATAAGTGGGCCAACTAGAGCGAAATAACCCTCCAAACTGGGTCAGGAATTAGTGTTCGCACTCTTGATTGATTCCAATTGCCATCAATCAAATGCATTACCTGCCAAAATCACCAAAATCTATATCCACGCTTTGAGAAACACCTATACACTCTCTACTTATCCCTACGAAAAGTGCAATTAACGTAGGCCTTGAGAGTATAGCCGATGCATGAAATGGCATTATGAATGTCTCTCATATGTCATCTTCATTAGCTCCAGGATGTATCATTCCAAATCGACAATGCATGAAAAGGAGAATCGTCACTTACATTACTGATATTGCCATATCAATACCAATGGACGAATTACGTCATTTAATAAATGTAACGCACTAGTACCATATATGTATTGGAATGGATTCTTATTATATAACTAGGATCAATGGTAGATGTGTCCATCCTATACACATTACGGTATTACAATGATCATTATAAAATTATTGTGCAATACATAGGCCTATTTGTATATTGCCCTCCCCCATGTAATAGCTATTGATCTTTAAAAGTGAAATTCAATTCAATCGCATACTAATGTTTTTGCACCCCTGTACAACTCCATTTCCATTTTGAGAGTGGTGGCTTTACTCCTGCTCTCACTGGGCAGTTCAAGGGCATGAACAGAAAGACTGTTGCCATGGTGATGGTCCTGGATAACGATTCTGATTGATCATCATAGTCAGGATGACTTTGGTAAATCAGAGCAGGGCTGTTGGATACCAATGATTAGGTACCCGTAACACACAGCATTGAGATTGTCCGTTCAGTCTATTTGTGCATTTCACATTGCACATGATGATAAATTTTTATCAAGCCGATTAAATCAGCCATTCAGTCAATTGATAATCTTTGTGTTAAGGGGCTCAGAAAACTATCCTAACTTCATATCGCTTAACACTCTCAGCACCAGACTCCGCTATGGGATAATGAAAAAAAATGCAAAGAATAACAGCATTGCTGATATTCCGCTGTTGTTTATTGCGTAATTAATCAGGATGATATCACTAAGTGCTTTGCAGATACATATTAACTCAGTCACAGCATTCTGACTTGCCTTGCAATTTGCAATGTCTGCACAGGATGTAAGACCTGTGTAATTCTCCACTCCCTGGGGAGCATTACAGCATGCGTTACCACAAACCACGATAAGAATGTAATACATACGAAACCAAGATGTCAGAAATGAATTCAAAACAAATGTAGATATTTCAAGACCTACTTCTTCAAGAAAGGGCGAATTACATTTTAGGTTTGGTGTATGAAAAGGGAAACACAGTAGGAGGTTGGTTGATTGTATTACTTCTAGGAATATATTCAGAATTTGTGATCTATACTGGATGGAGTTTATTCACCACATGTGAAATAATAAGAAGACAATGGATTGATATAACGTTAACTAGAAGAGGTACAGGCGGTGTGGATGCTAAACGTAAGGAATAAAATTGACCTTCTGTTTATACATAGATCACTTGACCACCACACTGAGTGGTCATCCTTCTTCTTGACGAGGAGACAGAGGGTCAGAGAAGGTATATTCGTTTGTGAGCGATCTGCTCCCCTCTGCGTCGCCCTCGCTGGAGACACAAGTCTGCCGTTACAAGAGCACTGCTCCACTCCGATGCAAGACCACTTCGTGATTGAATACAAATTTGGGGCACACACGTTGCTGCAACCGTGCTACTACACGCAGCAGTAAAAACACAACATTTCACAGCTACTGAGTATGCTATTTAATGTCTGTAGCAAGGAGTCGGGTAGTTAGGGATATGCAAACTATAAATCAAACTAATGTACCGGACGACATGCTGTCAAAATAAATAAATATAAAGATGAAAAATGACTAGAGTTCATGTGCAAGTCAAATGGTATTGTTTTGTATTTTAATTCTTCAAAATGCTGTGATATTGCAACTAAACACTTGAATAGTCATTGATTTATTTGAGAAAAAATACGAAATATTTTGATGGAGACTAATGGTAAACTGCCTGAAAAAAAGGGCTTTCTGAGAAACATCTAAGAAAAATCAAGGAAATTAAATCAAAGATTTCCTCATAATGACTGTTGAAATCCAATTAATATTATAAGATTGAAACTATGGCTTCAATATTATGTCGCTTCCACTTATCTAACAAAATGATATTGAAAGCTTCCTCTTCCAAGACAGAGAATATCATTTAATTCATGACGTTATGTTCCTTTCAATCTCTAGAACTGAAAATACATTAATTCCACAAGAAGAATACAGGTAGTTTCCTCCATATTTCATGGCACGACAAATCCATGCCGATTGATGGCTAATAATGGCTGACTGTCTTGGACACGATTTACATGACACAAACAGACCTGTAAATCAGCGATGCCAATTAGATCCAAATATAAAGACACCAAGGGAACTCAACTACAATAATTGACATCAAAACATAGTGTGAATAATGAGCTATTATTGTCATCCTGATTCATTTAGAGAGGATTCAAGAATCGTAATTACTGCTATTACCGGAGAAATCTCCTACGGCTCAGGTGGATAGAAAATTGAATTTATAAATCATGATGAATAATGATTAACTTTCACTTTCACTCAACCATATAATCTTCATGCATTATTAAATAGATAAGGAAACTTCATTCAGTTTATCTTAGGATAATACATGTAAGTCTTGCTTCATTGAGAGTAATGCTTTGCTGTTTCATTACAAGTGAAGCAAGTTTAGGCTCTCCATATGCATTACACCATTTGTTACAGAAACAAGCAAAATTTAAAAGCAATATAAAACTCATGCGAGATGCTTGAACAAAGTATAATTTTCAAAAGGTGACTCTTCATGCATGGTTTAATTTGAAGATCTTTCGTATTGCTCGAGTATCAACAAGTTTCATTCCTGAAGATAAGTTCAAACTTTTGCCCATCGAGACCCCCATCTCTGATCGGAGATGACATTTCAGCGGATAGGGGTATGGGAGGGGTACAGGCCCTTGTATGCTTACATAAGATGGAGCGAAGCTGATGAAGGGTATAATACGGTTGCCATGGTTATTGGAGCATGAAACCTACAAGTTAGGTGAAGCAGAAATGATGTATGGGCGATCAATCAATTCCACCGCTCTCTTGCCACAAGATTCCCAGAATCCTTTAACCATCTTCTCTAATCCCAATCAGCTACTGTCCTAAATACTAAAGGATGTTAAGAATGATTTATTTCACTTTCCTTCAATTATTCTTCTATACTTCTGTCAATTATAAGACTTTGCACCAAATTATACAATCATTCTTGCCACGTCCAATCATAATATCCCTCACAACGAACTCCGGCAAAATATTTGATCATGCCACTGATTTATACTTTTTCCCTTTTTTATCTTCATACTAACCCCCACTATAATAAGTTCTTGTGTTTTTTCTCCACTAGTAGCCTATTAAAATTTATATTTTGATGTGACATTAATTAGTGGACTTTTCCATCTCTCTAATTGCTATTAATCTAACTGCTTATCAGTTAGACCTCCAGTTCAATTCCATGACAAATATGTTTTTACCAGTATTTCAACTATTATATATACTCTTCCATATTATCACCATATTCTTTTCATTTTAAAGGATGATTGGGAATCAATTTCTCACCCAATATCCATCTCACCTAATCTCTCTTCTTCTGCTCCCTGGCCAATGAAATAATGGTCAAGACCGAGCCTATTGATTTTCGACCCTCCTTCTAAGTGGACGTTGGGTTCCCCCATCTGGCATCTCCTTCCGATCTCTCTTTCCTTAGGGCCCAGTTTCACAAACCTGAGCAATTGATCACAGGCTGAAGTTTACAATTGCTTGCATTGATCAAACTGTGCAATGGACTGTACAAACCAACTTTATGATCAATCTCTAAGGTCTGCGTAGTGGGGCCCAGGCCTCACATTACTATTTTCCCCACAGCTCTTCCGCCCCATCTCTCTTTCTCCATGGATCTTTCTTTGTCTTTCTCCTCTTGCCTATTTTCGTTCATTCATTCATTCTACTTTTTTTTCTATCTTTACTCTCCCTCTTTCTCTATCTCTCTCTCTTCCTGTCACAAGGTATAGGCTGGTCATCGATGCACTTGGTTATTAAAACCACTCACGCTGTTTTCTACCTGGAAACCAATCCTGGAGACTCCTTCACTACAAATAACGTGATGAGAGGACACAGAAAAGCAAACAACCATTCGAAAGGTGAAGGTTTCCTACAATCTTACACCATCCTCGTCAACCAAGGAAAACAGCAAGTTTATCACGATAACCAGTCTCAGAAATTAAAAAAAAAAAACCTGTTTGAACCAATCAATCATTATATCAAGTTTTATTTAATAGAGCAACCTTTAGTTTTTCTTAGCGATGAAAATTAAAACTGTCTTGAGGGATTGTTAACTAAGGGCCTTTTCGAAGGTGATTGCTATTGTAATCGTGGCTGTGATTAGCGTTCGTGGTTCTAATCATATTCTAGTTTGGTTTCACATGTGCTAAATATTCGTCATTAGCCTTATTTTTCACTGGAATCATCATTCAAATTACGAAAAAAATTTACCGTGTGAAAGGGGCCAAGGGCAGTTATTCACTCTGTTAAAGAAAATACTTTTACTACTGTGTTTACAAATAGTAAAAGAACTTCAAATTTATTTATGAAATAATGTTCATACATGTGCACGCATTTTATGGCGTGAGAAAGAAAGTCTTCACATTGCTTTATAAATACCTCACAAAAATCACAAAGGGAATCAGACCTTTCAGTGATATTTCTATTGAACCACTTTCTAAAACTGACAGCAAAGAATGACAATAGACAACACGCAAATGATTGTGAGTGTCTTGACAGAACTTCTCTATAAACATGAGATTCTTCACACAAAGCTTGACATAAATCCGTCCTTAATATCATGACTACGGAATGAGGCAGTGATTAGAGCTTAAATTGGTGTATCAAATACAATCTCTGGAGATAAGGGATGCTAGCATTAGGCTTCAAACCAAACCAAGGGTTCATAATTTCATATATCCATCATTAATGTACTATCGGCTGCAGCCTAGCTGCTAATTTTCCTTGGAATATAATTGCAGGCTTCGTTTGGAAGCACATGGGATCACACTTAATATTGTCTATTGGAACTAGAAGGTTGTAACCTCTAGTTTACAGAGAGTTGAACAGATGCTCAATGATAAAATGCTTATAGAAAATAATGAAAATGAACCACATTTTACATTATACTTAGCTGCCTGCAATACATCCCAATTGATTTGATATAGCAAAGTTAATAAAATAAACATGAATTTTTTTCTTTTAAATACTTACAGAAAGAAACTGATGATTTGTATTTCACAAACAAATTTAGTGAAAACCTCATAATAAATTCATCTTATACATAACGAATTAAGAGTGATCCAACTATTAAGGACAAATCAAACTCAACTAATGAAAAATACATATATCTTACATAATATATAGGTTTGTCTGAATGCAATTGTCATAACCAATCCATACCACTGACCAGATATTTGTGTGCTACAAATGGAATAGAAAAACAAATCAGATGAAATATGGAAAACTAGAAGCAGAAAATGAGCCCAAAGTGGGTCAGGTATAGAAGCAACTGCCAATTTAATAAAGCCTCTCTCAATCAAAGAGGAATGGTAAATAACTCTTGCTTTATTTTTTTATTATGATACAATGACAGACACACAAGGCAATATGGCCAATATTTGTCAGGAATCTTTTAATATGTAACAAGACAGTACCCTTCTTCTATCTCGGTCTTCTTCTTCTTTTCAAACATCCCCCTGGAAGAAGGCCTCTCGCAAAGTGCACAGAGAGTCAATGGCACACGAGTGTAGTGTGCTAACCCAACAAGCCAATCAGAATGCTTGTTTGGTCAAGGTCAAAGCTTAACGGCCCTGCCTACTCAATGCTCAAAAGCATCCTCCTTCCCTCTCCTCCTATCTTTCTTTCTGTGTTTCTCTCTCACTTTCCCCCTTTCACATCATCATCTTCTCTACTTCTTTACTTGTGGTCACTTCTATCCCTCTCCCTTTTTCAATCATGCATTTATATGCATGCAGAATCAATTCCTTAGAAATCATGCTCATGTGCATAACTTGTTCCAACACCATGGATAATATGAATACTAGAAAGGAAAGCAGGGAGAGAGAGAGGTGGAAAGAGAGAGAGAAAGGGAAAATGAGAAAGAAAGGAAGAGATAGAGGGTGTGTGAAAAAGCGATAGTTAAAAAAGGGGGGGAGAGAAAGAACAAGAGTGAATGTGATACAGAGAGAAATAAAGAAAAAGAGAGAAAAAAGGAAAAGAGTGAGAAAAAAACAGGAAGGGGGAGGAAGGGGGGAAAAGCAAGGGAGAAGTCTTTTGGTTTGTCAGTTTGTGCGGCCATGCTTGCCTTCATCCATGCATGCAAAATAGCAGGCGCAGAAAACCGCACGAACCCACAGAGCTTCAGGTCAGCGCTTTCCAACTCACAATTGACACAAATAATTTGCCGGGCTACGACACAAATGCAATTTCACACAATACAGGAGAGAAATACATGTTGCCATGGCGATATCTCTTATCCATGACAGCCACTTTCTCATGTTAATTACTCCTACATCTTTTCCACTCGCAATACGACACTAACATAATTGCGAGCTATAGATAACTATCCATGCAACCATCATCTGAGAAACAGGGAAAAGATTCAACCAGCACCGCAGCAGCACATAATCAACCAAACAAACACCCACTTCCGCGTCCAATCGTGGGAGACACTCTTGGCCTTCCTATCCTCTAGATTAACACTCCAAAAGCCCTGTTATTTAGCAAATAATCAAATTTTGACTCATAGATGCAGGTGCACCTTTAGATTTGAATTGGCATTAGATCCGACCACAGGACATCTCAGTAATACAATATATCCAACTCTTTATTTGATAATCCATTTCCCGAGGAGCACTCCTTCTGTTTATAATGCCGTGTATTGATCTACACGCCTCTTGTATGAGGAATATCAGCATTTCTACTCAGATGCAGAAGGCATAATTTGCGTCATATCAAACATCAATATTCAGTTGTGGTAATGATTGAAAAATTATTTTGAACGAAATACAAAATGACCATCAAAATTAAATCAGAATCATGTGCTAAATGATTTTTTTGTAGAAATATACTACACTGTCTTCTATACTGTCTCAATGTATAACGTCCTTTATAGATTTTGAATATTATTATGTTTTTTAATTGATAACCATGAGTTCAAATAGGTACATGTAGGATTCTGTATCTGTATTGTATTAGAGGATATGTCCATCAGCTACCGAGCAGAGGGGACTGAAGCAGAGAGAGAGACCAAAATTTGTGATATTTTCATATCTAAAATAGATTGCAACTGATAAATCATCAATTACTCAGTTTTCATATAGGCATTAATAGTAATCCTGGCATCCGAGACATAGACACTTGATTTCAATGGTTAGTCAATAGAAAGAAAAGTAGGACCCTGGAAAATTTGGTAATAACTGGAAATTCCTTTTAGTATCATATCAGATTTACCACACACATTGAGATGAGAGGTAACAAATGTTTTTTTTTTTTTACTGAAATGTTTCTGGATGCATTCATACATAAAATGGGCTTAAAAGGAGGAGAAAATGGTACAATTGAACACGCCCCTGAAATATTGCATTTTGTGTATGCAAGTCTATTTGTGATTCCAGCCCAAGAAATTAATCGCACCCTTCAATGTAGGTCTTGAACAGGTTTCCAATATAAAAGAATAAACATTAATGCATATTTTATGACACACAATGTAGGCCTATAATTTGAAAAGGTTTCCAAAATAAAAGAATAAACATTAATGCACATTTTATGACACACATTAAGAAGCTGTGGTTTTATCATTGTGGTATTTAGTAATGTGCATATTTCAGAGCATGGTTAAAGGCACATGAATTTCTGGCATGAAGTATCAGGAAAGTACTTTCATTTTCTATAGAAGCACCTGGTAACCCAGTGAGATGATTTCTCCCCGAGAAACACAACGCTATAGCTGCAAGCCTTCCCCTATTTACATGGCAAGAGCTCCCAATTCGAATCGATCCAGTCATAATTTTGACCCCAGTAACAGCAATTGACAAATTGGCAATATTTCACTCTGGGGAGTTCATCTGATCAGGGCATAGTTTGTTGTGCCATTGGAGCGGCCAGGGCTGGTGGGAGCCGGGGAAAGCGAAGGTTGGGTCTGCAGGATGACGGTGAATCCAACCGACCTCATCAGAGTAATTGCGCTTCATGTTTCATCGCTATGTCAACGTTCCATACTCCGAGAATTACTCCCAGAGCCATACGAAACATAGCTCCATTCAACGTCTCTCCCTATCTTATTCCCTAATGCCTTCATCTTTATCTCATTCTACCCTTTTTTCCTTCTTTCTTACATCCTCCATTTTCTTTCTCCTAGTCCACCTTGCACTTTTCTACCCTCATCTTTATTTCCTCTTTAACTTGCATTTCCCTTTTCTAGAGTGAATAAGAAAGTGCAGGCATTCTGTGTGAACTAATTCTGAATCCTTGCCGTTGGGACTTGTACAGGCAGCTGTTTAATTCACAAACCACTTCCATTTCAACTCCTTGTTTCTTAGAGTTCGGAGTGAGAAGAAGGTGATGATGGTGTTGATAGAGAGATGGGATTGCAAAGGAAGACATTCTTGCCATCCTCGTGAGCATCTACCCAAAGAGTAAAAAAAAAGATGGACTTGAGAACGTTACGCAAGCAATGTGCTTTACATGTCTTTTCCCAGTCTACAAATCTACACATACAATTTACTTCCTCTAAACACAGATTTATCCAACGCTTGTTGTCATGAGTATCAAGATCATTGCGTATCCCATGCTTCTTGTGTACGTATTAAAATGAAACACACTGAAACTTTTAACTGGATATAAAGTCCTAAAAAATCAATGCTGTAACTGCATTAAATTTCAAATTCATTTTATTTACATCCATACTACGGAAAACAAGTATGCAGTACCTACGCTGCAACTAACATCCCATACTGGTCCTGAGTAGAAACATGGTATGAATACAGAAATATGTTTGTGTGGTAAGATGTATTAATCATAGTATACTAGGTACTTTACTCAAAATACAAATTATATTTTCAATTATTCAAATTTCTGCTAGTTAACTACGATGGAAGTTAGTTGCAGCATTGGCAATACACAGCATTGTCTCCAGTGTTGATGAGAATCAAGTGAACCTTAATGTGCAAGGATCTTTGATATCTCTGAGTCTAACAGATCTAAAGTCAATTTGAATGAAGTGATGGGTGACCTAAGAAAGACACGTCTTGTCCGCTGTTTATGCCCACCAACATACAACTTGATCACATGGCAAGTAGCATGTAATATATGCACAAACATATTGATCACAATATATATACTTTATTTAGTATCATCAGCTTACATAGCCTATTATTTATCAAATTTAAATTTTTGCTGGTAAACCAGGACTGTATGTTAGTTGCAGCCATGGTGCTACACAAGGGTGTCTCCATCGCACCAAGGGTAGTTGTACAACATTGTGCACTGAAAGAAAGGCATTCCCCTCACCTATTCCTTAGGTAAATAAAGACCGGCAAAAATGACACCTTATTTCTCAGAGTTCCCTTGACCTTGTTCCCAGTCAAGGAAGAAATACCCTGAGGGGTTATGAATGCCACGCTCGAATTCGCCCACACAAACACCGCCCTCTCCTATAACAACATTGAACAAACAAGCCTAATTCTAACAAGGCTAGCTTCATGAATATCTTTGTTACAAGGGTGTCGTTTTTTGCAACGTGCCATACATGTTTTGTTAGTTACTTCAGATATGAACGAGACTTTAACTAGTTTCTAATTACAAGCAGGGAATAATTTTCCTGATACCGCATAGCAACTTAATATGCATTTCTCAGATGAATGCTACACAAAAAGCCTTTTGTATAGCCAGGTTTTTTATATAAGGATTTTTGCAGAACTTAAAGAAAATATTTTCCACAGTTAATATCGAACTGCATATCAAATCTAAGAATAAAAATTACTGTCTGACAAGTGGTCACATCTAAAATGTATAATTCTACAGAATAAAAAGTGAATCAAAGACAGATACCCAAGTCTCCATAACCTAATGGACTTCTCCTAATTTTGAACAAATCCATACTTTACTACGAAGTAAATGTTTCCTGTATCCTCTTTATAAAAAGCATCTGCATATCAAATTTAAGAATAGAAATTATTCACTGACAAGCCTTATCACATCTAAAATGTATAATTCTACAGAATGAAAAGTGAATCGAATTCAGATCTCCAAGTCTCCATAACCTAATGCACTTAACCTAAATTTGTACAAATCCACATTTCACTTGGAAGTTAATATTTCCTGCATCCTCTAAGTAAAAGCATCTGTATTGAATGTACTGAAAGCAAGCACAGGGGAATACTGAGAGCATCACATTGTAATTTTCTCCTAATATGATTTCATTAAAAGCTTCGAATAGTAAATGATGTTATATCATAAGAGATCTGTCTAATTGGATTAATGATTTTAGCTCCTACTGCACAAGCTTTTCATGAAATTATTTTTCAAGGCAAGATGAAATGTAGTCATTTCTAGATTGTATAGCAATATTAGAATGTATCATCTATATAAAAGTTGCAAATCCCTGATAAAAGAATGTACCATCTACATAAAATTTGCAAATCCCTGATGTTTGCTCCCATGATAATAACTTCCATGATATGAAAGCAAAGCCAAAACAAAAGCTATTAAAAACGTAATACAAAACCCCTCATTCTTCATCTCAGGTCAATGAAAGCGAAAACCCATCCCAACCTCAACCCTTCATAATTTTTTTTGCACAAGACATGGAAAAAGATATGCGCGTCAATTTGTTTTCATAATGATGTGGTTATTTTTCACCTCCCTTCTCTACAAATCACATTACAATCAATAGAATACCTTAGTAATTGACGAATGCATCTACATGTACCAGTGAAGAAAATCCTCTGCCCCACCTTGTATCTTTTTGATAAAAAAATCAGGCTATTTTTATTCTCTTTCTCTCATCGAAGGTCAAGTCCACCTTTCATGCTAGACCGCAGAGAAGCAAAGAGGAGATAGATCGTGGTACATCTGTATGCATAATATAAAACTCTTGAGGGAGCTCAGGATAAAGCCTTTATGCCAATTTCACTCGTCCCTTTTGTCAGTCCCCAACGAGCCATCTTTTATAGTTTGCATTCAAGCGAAAGTTTTTTCTTCCTAGAATAAAATGTTTAGGTTTGAATATGGCTGCATTCTGAGCACCTTATGGTCAGAAATTAAAAAAAATTGTACAAAGACAGATATTCATAAACAAATATGAAATGCGGACAAATTTTGAATATGGTAAAAGTGATTATGAAGAACGTCAGTAGGTAAAAATTGCTTCACAGGGATCTGAATCATGATTAGATGAAATTATTTTATTTCATTGGCTTGCTCCTGGTTTGGACATGCATTGCATACAATCTAGGATGACCTATACTAATCGGGTTTGAACTATGCAGTATGGTGTGCTGTGGCAGGTCTTAAAAACTTTGATTAAAAAAATTGAATGTTTCGCTGCAGTAACAATGTTTGACTTGCCGATTTTATTTGTGATCCAAATTTATGATTCTTGCTAAAAAAAATAGCTTGAACGCACACCTACATCTCCTACCCCTTCTCTTCTAGAAAGGCCTCACATCCATATTTGTTCTAATCAGGTTATGTGCATGTATCGTTTTAATTTCCTCTGTATCATATTGTAATTGTTCAAGGCTTTTCTATTTGCAATCATTACAATATGAACAACAAAATAGTTATCAGCGATTTCAGAATGTTTAATCTACTATGAGGTAAAAACAAATTAAAATTAAACTAAAACCAAATTACTCCACAAGGGAAAATCCGCAAAAAGAACTTATCTGCTTCCTTGCTTGCTTGTATATTTCCTGATTAAATGTGGAATTCCAAAAGAAAATTTCAGGGAGATGTAGCTAATTAGATCTCCAATGATTTAATGAAGCACAAACTATTTGTTCATAATAATTTTGACATAAATACATTGGATTCACAGGTTAAACCATCAATGAATGTTAATCTTCTCTGCGAACGAATACTGTATTATAATCATTACATTCTGTTGTATTATTCATTTCCATTCCCTTACACAAATCCCCCCTCGCATATAAACAATTCAATTCATGCATCAGACTGTATGTCACAAGCAATTTGGAAAATTACAGCCCCCAAGAGCACACAAAACATCATTTGAACCAATTCATTGGAGGGTATAAAACGAGTATGACAATAAACATGACTTCTTCTAGAACCAATTTATTTTAAAGCAAGTACATGTATTTGGCTTACATTCTCAGAAAAAAAATATACGCTGATCTTTTTTTTACAGATGAAAGGATAAATTTGGAAGAATGTCACTGTGAACTCTTCACAATTCAAGATTAAGTGATCAATAGTGAATATGAAATATATGTGCTTAATTTTAAAAAAAATTCATTACAAAACATGACAGACATTATCTGGTACTAGACAGAGTTCGGTAATTGCACAGATAACTGTTGTGGAATCTACTCGTCAAAGAAACCTCATAAATCTTTATCTTAATAATAAGCATTTGGTTGAAATGTTGGCATAGCGGGAAATGATTAGTCTGACATTGACCTCCGACATTGTTTTCATAAAGGCTGCAGAGGACAACACATGTGCCGTTGTTGTAAACGAGATGCACATGTCATACAAACCGCTTCCTTGTCAACCTGTAGTAAGACCCCCATCCAACCAATCAAAATAAATACACTGCAATTCAGCTCCGCAGTCCCATATTGCAGGCATATTGAATACTTCTCCTCTAGAATGTGACCAGATTTCTATTTGGATTTTCTAGAGTTCATCTCAACGGGATATATTCGGATGGGATGGAAATTCAGAGGGTGGGCAGCCATCTTGGACTGCATCACGTAATAACCAAAATTCTCCTTAAAACTGGATATAGGACACTGTCAAAATTCATAAAGTAGACATTTTCCAGGCATAAGGAATAATTGCTTTGAAAATTCGCAATGATTCGTAAGTACATTTTCACATGTTCTGAAACTTTGATTCTTTGGTTGGGTTGGCATTGAATACAAATTTGTACAAATTTAATTTGAACACGGAAAAGATAATTTCATTGACCCAATGTCTTGACAAATTATGAAAGCCCTTTGCACCTACATTGGAATTCTAAAAAGATAATACATGATAATAAATGAATGATTGAATCATGTAAGAACTCCATGTCACAATGATTTTCCATTCCTCCATCAATATTCCTCCAAATTCTATTCTATTTCTCTTCTGAGCATTATTTTGCTCTCATTTCCAGAAAGCCATGAAAATTGAAGAACCCTGGATGTGCTTGCTGCATGACAGGGGCTGGTGAAATTCAATAAAGTATGCACTAAATATGCCCTTTATCACATCATGTGTCCATCACTAGAGAAATTTGTTCATATTACTGTCATTCACCAGGAGAAGGATGAAGATGACAACCGCATTCTTAAAAAAAAACAAAAAAAACATGTCATGGTAATGGAGGAACCTCAAGTTTCTTGGTAATGTTCTAAGGTTGACCTCTGACCTACTGCATGTTGCTGGGATTGTGTTCAATAGCGCATGATTGGGCTCCGGTTACTACCCAGGAGGGAGGCCTCCAATGTTCTCTAGTCCCACATGGTAACATTTCTGTAGGGTCCGACACCGTATCCATGTATATAGCTAACACACTGCATTAATTTTGCTACCCACGGACAGAATCAATTTGGTGCTACTGGGCACGCGCACTTTGCTGGCTATCACATTACCTGGGACAAACACACATATTTGCTCACTTCAAATATGAAAAAAAGGAGGCCTGTGGAGTAACCATCGTAGCAAAAGAGGAAATATTCCACTCACGTGATGAGTATGGGCCTCGATAGGGGAAGACTAAAAAATTCTCACATAGGATCTGCACCAAAAGATATCCTCCCCCCCCCCCGCTTCTATTTTGCAATCTCCAGCACACAATATCATTTACATATTATTTCCGGACAATCGTGAGTACCTCAATTCTTTTAGCAAAGGTGTCAAATTCAGTTCCAAACCATAGATCAATTTTGTAAACTCGTCTAACCACACCTATCAATTTATTGTTGCATTGGTATAAGAGGCAGGAAAAGGATTTATTGCATGACTGCGAACGTGTGGCCCATTTAATCAATATACGTACATCCAACAGATATGTGCAACAGGGAGTACTCAAGCCATGCTTCAATGTTACTGCCATAACTGCTGCCAATTGAAGCAAATTACAACGCACCTAATTTACATTCCCAACCCAGATATTTCTCTCAACGGTCAACCATATGTCGTTTAGCGGCTGGAACAGTCAGATACACCACCAATTCCAGGAGGCGAGGGATGAGGACGCAGATAATGGAACACTGGATGTTTCCAAGTCCTCTCGATATTGGCCAGACTGTTATAAAATGTATCGTCGAAATCTGAAGAATCATTCATGTTATTTGCCTTTCTTCTTTGAGCATGATATTTGTCTATTCTGGGGTATACCTCCGAGAACGGGTAACATTTTCACAGGAAGGTTAGATTACCATGATAAAGTGCAGCGACACGGTCTTACATACAACTATCATGCATTTCGCATCACGCTCGCATTATGCCGCGAATGCAAAAGGTATGGACAGAGGCAGGGGGAATGTTGAATAGCTTCATCCTGGCTAGGTGTACGTTTCAGAACCACCCATCTTCCCGCTTTATTACATTAGCCTCCAAACTTTTCACCATACCGTGACCTTTCTAAACCCATTATCATGAAGGTTAAATAATCCTCCCTCATTTCTTGCTAATTCTTTAATGTCTTCCAAGACCTAGATTCTAGCAATTGCTATATACGATGAAACATATTGCCATCTTTGCGGAGTCCCTGAACACACTGAAGCCAATGTCTTCAAGAACTCTTGAATGATAATCCTCTTACACAGAGGGCTATCAGACTTTACATCATAGCTCGGGTTGACAGTATTTTCTTTGCGAGCTTTTGAAAATGTCGATGAAATGGGCACATCCTATGAAATGGAGTAGGAGTACATGAAGGAATTCAATGTTTAAACGTCAAATGTCAGTGCTTGTTATGAGGGAGTGTCTGTATATGCGCAGACATGGCAAACATTGTGGGCTTAAATTGTTTATTCCAATGCGACCCTGCTCTAAAAGAGATTTCGGATGGATAAGAATAAGCACGACATGGCTGGTGCAAATAAAATAAAGAGTGGGGAGCTTTGATAGCTAGAAAAGCATCATGGCAGAAAGCAATGACAAACACTGAATGAATAACAGACTAAGAAGAGTGATAGAAAGAAGGATTAATTCATTTGAATCGAATAGTGAATAAAGTAAAGAAATGCAATATTTTGTTTTCTGAAATGAAATGTGATAAAAATACCCAAAGGACGTATCAAGAAGAACCATGTTTACTACAAGGTATGCAGATATCAAGAAATGCAGGATGACATGGACCCCGTACCACAAACCCTTGCGAGTGATTGCATGCTTGATTTTTCGAATGCATATGCATTGAGGTCAATGCAATCTATCACAAAACATTGTTGTACGATCATCGCTAAGGTTTTGTGTAATGGGGTCCAGGGTGCAAGATGGGCAAAGATAAAGACAGGATCAAGATAATATCAAATAGATTCCATCTGACTAAAAAAAAAGGAGTATGCTGTCTTCGAGATCCAAGACATGGAGAAAGTAAGTTCCATTTCTACTGAGCAACGTACCCAAATGCTAGTAAGCCAAATGTGAACACCACCTCATTACTGTGACCTGTATAGAGGTCAGTAATGATAAGATATTCTGTTCTCATACTCTCTCTTCATCTACAAACAGATCTTCATAAAACAAGCTCTCATTTTATTTACTCTCCTGTATTTACCGCTTTGCAAGATCTTCCCTCAAATCAATTTCCAAAATGGACTACACGGGTGGTTGGCCGATACATGTACTTCTGTCTCTGCAGTTTAAATCATTTTGGACATGAATTGATCTGAAATGATATCAAATGGCATATTCCAAAGATAGATTGACTTACCTATTATGTGACCAGATGTGGAGAATCAGTGAGAAGATGAATATGTGGAAGAAAAAAAAAGAAGAAAACAGAAAGAAAATTGTTAGATCTTTCAATGAAAATCCGTGATAAAAAATGATTACATTGACATTGAAAAGGCATGATACCATGAATTTAAATTGTTAAAAAATTATCAAAGGCAACTCATTATCATTACATGATTATAAAAATTCATGTCATTACCATAAGGGATTACTTTCCTAACATGGGTACAGTGGTATACAAAGTGAAGGTGATCAATCATAATGATCACAAATTTACACATCATTCACTGAATAATCAGAATCAAACAACGACGTCACTCATAAATGGCCGATTCCACTCTGATAAGCACTCAAGGTGCATGATGTGCAGTATAGATATGAAATGAATTCAAAGGTATTTTCAAGGATTCAATAGTGATACACTTTTTGAAAATACCCAGCAGTCACATATATACATAAGAGATAATTGTCCGCATAGGAAAGTTGTTCATGTTTTGTGGTATAAGGAGAGATAGCAAGACGATAAATGAGATGAATGATATCAGTGGATACAAAATGCCTCTTTTTTTACCTGTAGAACAGTTATGAAACATCTAGTCAGAGATCTCAAAAGAGAAACTCATACTTCAAATCAGTATAATCAAATTGCCCCAGAGGACATGGTATTCAGCTCACACAAAGTACAATCTCTCAGATGATGATACCCAAAAGAATTAGAATAAGAAAAGGAGAATAAAATGGGAGTGAAAAGATGATCATTCTGACTAAGCAATCTTTGAGTTCTTGGCTGCGGGCAAGGCGGGCAAGTGATACGCTTTATTATTTACTACACCGGTTAGACGTCGAACAGGTCATGCCGGTTGAATGGAAAATTTCATTAATAGTAACAGAACTCCCCGAGCAAGAGAAAACGTGATTGACGGACGTCCTCTCATTGAGGCTGCCGCAAATACCCTTCCCCCCTCCATCGAGGCACTTTCATCTTTTTGCATCGGAACTGATTATTTTTCAGTCAGTTTAGCCCTGGGAGATGCCACACTCCTTTTGTGCATCCCTTTCCTCTCTTTTATTTTGGCCAGTGATGGCATCCCTTGCAGGCCGTGTCCGTGTTTGACTAGGTGATGCTTCTTCTCATGCCACTTGAAAAGAAACCCAGATTGGTTTGATGCTCACCTGTACTCTAGTCTACAATCGCAGACCTATTTTTCGTGATTCCCTAACCTCCTTCAACAGTACAGCAGTCTTTCAGGGAGAAAGCGGTATTTTAAACTCTGAATGATTCTTAGAATTGCATGATACTCATTAGTAGTTTCACTGACCATGAAATCAATGATGCATTTTTTTTTAAAATAAAATAATATGCTGAAATGCAGTAAAGATGACAATTAAAAGTTGATACCTCGAATTAAAATTTTGTATATAATATGCAGCCTTTTGTGTGAAAACTGAACTCTCAACCCTTGCGAAAAACTAACAGTGATGAAGAAAAGGCTATCAAATAGGCACACCATTGAAGAATTTCCACGCTGATGCACACTAATTAGCACTAGAAAGGCAGTCAACACCTGTCCACTTGCACTGCAGAATCCCTTCCAAATTCAAACAGGTAACATGGGCGTGTCACTCACCCCATTAAAATAAAAGACCCAAACGTGTCTGAATGGATAGACTACCTGATACAGGTGTGTCAGAAGGATCCATACCCCGTCCCTCCGCATTTATGAGGTCACCCCTATCACTCACGCACAGATAGAAGTCCACCAGAGACCGCAACCATCCCCATCATTGACCCAGAATTTGGTCAGCTGCAGGAATCCTTTCTCTTATTTCTCTACCTTTTTTCCGTTCATCCTCCTGTGATCATGTTCCGCAGAAGGGTTGCCTCTTCTTCGTTTTTTTCATCTCTTAAACGACTGATGATGGTTTCAACAGTGTGTATTATTGTGAGTAATGCTACCACTCCACATTGAGGGGCATTCCTCTGCTGAATTGAGAATGCAAGATTTTAACATCAATCCAAGAATTATTTTTACCTGTCTCTACAGGGAGTATTTTGAAGATCACCAATTAGCCAAGAGAAATTTAATGATTAATTAAGAGGTCTCCATTTTCTGTCTCTCTGAGACATTAAAAATTTTAATCATACTTTTCTATGAAGCTTTTTAACTTGTTCTTGTATCAAACTTATTTATATACTGTCACTTTCGGGTATCCCCCCAAAGTTCCATATTTGTATAACTTCAAATCTTGTCCTTGCTATCAGATAATTGTGTATTACCGTCATGTACTACGTTATTCCTGTCTTGACTTGGGATATCTCATTTGAATAAATGTACCATACCAAAAAATCAAGTTTTTCGTTTCAAAGAAACAAACAGGCTCTTTCTAGAATGCTCCCCATGGAGTGGAGGATGTGCATACATATACATTGTGTTGGGCAAGGCAGAATTTCATAATGATGGATGTAATAATCTATCTGCTACATGTATGTGCTTTAACGACGCTGCAATGTATTATAAAACGATATATAAAATCCTAGTGGCTTAAAGATAAATGCCAGTTGTGGTAACGATTTCATAATGAGTTCGTACAGAATCCAATGAAATAACCACCAAAGTGTCTGTTTGTATAAATAAAAAATATGTGCCAAAGGATTCTGGAAGAAATTGTGTAATTGCTGAGAAATTAGCAAATAAGCACGGGATTTGTGTCAAGCGTCGGGCCGACATTCAAAGCAATATAAATACACTGTCCCACGTGCACTTATCTGTGTTGGTGATCTTCAGTGTGAACATTTTTCAGCGTAGATTTCAAGATTTCACAAAGTTCAGTTTATGTAACTGTACCAGATCTAGATCCTTGATGATATAGTGACAATTAAGCTTGGTTTTACACACTTTCTCGAGAAATCAGTGTTTACTGCAACTACTTTCATTTATCTTTAAAATTGATCAGGATCCACCAAATTCAATTAGGCAATAAGCTTGATTGGGTAAATTTGATTGGGAAAATTTGATTAGGAAACATAAGAAAATGATAGATGTTGAACTACTGTATATATTGCTCTGCATATTCTTTCTCCAAACATTAAAAAACGGTGGGTGAATATGTTTGATTATGTTTCTAAAGGAAAAATGGTAATTGTGATTCCCGAATTTGAAAAAAAAGTATGGGTAATTATAATTAAGAGCACAGCACTTAAATAAGCAAAAAAAAATGAAGTGCTCTTCAATAAAGCAGTATGCCATATCCCACTTCTGATCCTATTTTCAAATTCCATCATTAAAATGTCTACAAATATTTCTATATAGGTTATAGAAAGTTGAAGAAGGAAAAATAGAACACAAAGCAATCAAGAAGACCTTTTGAGGAGAAAAATAGATGTGATTGATGACAAAGCCTAGTTAAATCCTTAACGATGTAATTAGAAATGAGAGCTCTCGCAGATGAGAGAACACTAAATAGATAATTCCAGTTGATCTAGTAGTCCGAAACCGGTCGTTAACTAACGCAAGTTGTTCTACACAAAATGGCTGGGTGAACTACACACCCGGAGAAAGTCAAATGGAAATCTTAATATGAAAAGGTCAATTCCTATCTCCAAATCTAAACATCTATATTTGCAGTATTTCCGTTCCGTTCACCTAATTGCTCACTTGATATCGCCAATGATACCGGGAGTGACGTACGCTGAGGACGGCTTATCATATTTCACTCTCGTTTCTCCGCAAATAAATCAATTTTCCTGTCGGTGCCGAGAGATTACTCGCCCAGGCCCGGATCGCCTTTTCAGCAAGTCACTCCACTTGATTCTAATACTGAGCCAATATCGCCCCATTCCACTATGCATGATTGAGTACATATTTTCTAACAAGCAATATTTCCTTACTACTCGGCACTGTAATCATATTAAAGCACGTGTAGAAGTGATTGCTTCTAGAACCACTAATGCTCAAAATAGAATTATCCTCAAATGAAAAGGAGAAATGAACGCGTGACATAACAGGTGTATCGAATTACCATGTTCCAATAGTGCTACAATACTTGTTTATCTAACGTGACAATGGATTAGTGGGACTTAGCAAGAATCGCCTGAAAGCTGCAGACTACGACTTGGGAATGACACACAGCAGAACAAAGGTTTTTATTACTTTTTACAAGCTTTTGTAAGCATTAAGCTCATTGACTGGAAGTATCGAACACATACGTCTCAAGTGCTGGCGGCAGAGTGATAAGGTATGCAACAGGATTGGGGTTAGAAAAACTTGCCTATAACCAACCGTCTTCCCTTTCCTATTACAACCAAGTTTCTCGACTAATTAACACAATGTGATGCCCCAAACCACATTATGTACACTAAAATGAAAACAGGAGAAGCTTCTATAGCCCTTAACAAAACCTGTTACGATGATTGCACTGAAGATCGAGAGCACTGGGTTGACGATGATCATCCCCCCACTTCTTCACAAGGGAACATGCTAGCCATGAACTGCGCACAGTATAGCTAGATTGGAGTTGCTAACATTTGTATCACCTGTACGCTTCCAATGGGGGCTTCGGTACGTAACGTGATCCGCGTTAGGGGCCGTTACTCATCCCAATAACTTGGCCGTGGCATAGATTAAGGGCCCATTCAGACTGGAGCACATTTGTTCGCAATCTGTATGCCAAAGTGTGATGACTGTGAACTTTGTGAAACATACAGGAATAACTAAAATTAAAATTCATTATAAAATATGAACTTAGACTGAAGGAGTAGATTCAGGCTATGATAATGATCATGAATTCACCAGATAGCTTTTGTTGAATCAATTTAACCCTCTAAAAATTAAAAATAGATTTGGTTCACTTGTTTTTAAGTGATTGGATGAATGCTGGCTGGTACTGTATGTCATCCACAAAAGATATACATATATGATTTGAATCCTGCCTTCACTTTCTTTAAACTATATTCAAATGTCCATTTTTCTCTTTGACATAGATCTTAGTAGGACTTTTATAAACATGACCATTATCTTCTGACAAACCACTGATGTGTCATTAAAAAATGTTTACACTAGGTTTTTTTTACTATAATGGCTACTTCGGCACCGTTATGTAAAGAAATCTAGTTGTGTAAATGGGAAGTCATGACGAAACACACTCGCTTTGCTCAGACCACGGACCTACTACTCTAACAAGTGAACTATTCTTACCTGGGGACATGCCTTCGTCAAATTAATCATTTCCTATGAGCATTTTCGGAGGTTATATTCCCCCCTCATTAATGCAACCCTCAAACATGTGATTTTCTTTTAAAATTCAATGGCACAAGAAACTCGCTAAAGACAATGTAAGACTATTTGGCAGGTTTGCCGAGATACACAACATCCTCTCTTCCTCCATCATATACCCATTTAAGAACGAGATGGGTTAACATGTTATTGTATCCAGGCTAACAAATTTGAATAAAATACACTGACAATATTCTAATCTTAGTGACAGTGATATATAGTTATTATTCACCTACAAAAAAAATATCTACATAATCTTTCATAAATGACAATCCCGGCTTGTAACTACCTTGTTTTATCTGTTCAGTTAGCCTGCAGGCAAGATGTTGATTTTGAAAAAAAGTGGTTTTTTTTCCTGCCTGAATGTAAATCTTCTGCCTTATTTGCAGTTTAATGACAAATGAACAAGCATCAATAGATGTTCTCCGTTGATCCCTAAATCCTCACTAAAGCCAGTCAAGCTAGAAGATTCAGAGACAAAAGAGGTGATGTCGTCAAGATGGAGAATGAGGGGGAGAAATGAGAAGAAAGAAAATTTGAATGGATGTGGGGTGTAACAGAGGAGAGAAGAGGAGTGGAGAGGGGAGGAGAGGAGAGGGGAAAGGAGGAAGGGGTGGAAGGGGAGGAAGGGGAGGAAGGGGAGGGAAGTGGAGGGGAGGGGGAGACGGAGCAAGAAGAAGGGGAGGGGGAGAGGGAGCAAGAGGAAGGGGAGGGGAGTGAGAGGAAGGGGAGGGGGAGAGGGAGGAGGAACAGGAGGAAAGTTTAGGATGGAGCTACCTTAGAGGAATGAAAACAACCAAGTGAGATGGGAGAGAGAGGGATGGGTTGATAAAAATGTGAAAATGGAAAAGGGAATACTGTGAGTGGAGGATGACAAAGAGAACAAGATAAATGTATAAGAACAAAGGGAATGAGAGAACAATAGAGAGAAGTGTATTAAGGAGTGATAAACAGAGGCAGACTGGGGGGGGGGGAAAGAAGTAGAAAAAGAGGAAGGAAGAGACATTTCATTGAGAGGGAGTTGATAAATGGATCAGAGATACTAGAGGGTTCTTGAAAGAAGGATGAAGGGGGATGATGGTTAATTATTCATCGGCTAATGCTGCGAAAGATCCTTTTACAGCTGTGTGCAAACTAGAATCACTTAAAGGGATGCAGCCCAACAGCTCTGACAACCAGTCGCAAGACATTCCCAGACTGACAACGTTTGAGGTAATACCCCCATTGCAGAGGCAAGAAGATCTGGGCAGCATCTTGAAGATTTGACGCTAAATCCCATCTCAGATAATGCAAGATAGATCTACACGATTTACAGTCTGCAGAATGATAATCATAGCCCACAACTCGATTTATACACCTGGATTATCGAGCCTTAAAGGTTAAATTATCGACATGATAGGTAGATATACCCAGTAAGATATAGATAGAAATATTATTCATGCATGATTGCTCTTTGAAAGACGTTCAGAGACAAATGATATAATGGAGGATGATAGTGCTTTTAAGACGAGGCATTAATCACTCTGGACTTTATTGCTTTATGAACCAATAAATTATTATCCTTGAGACTTTGCCCATCTGTCTGTCCTCTGGAAGCCCTAAGCAATAGCTCGTTGATGTACACCTGCAATTACCCATTCTGGTTACACTCAAATTTATGCACAAGTTTTCATTGCTCGACTACTAATACAAGCTGGAGTGGAATACTTTTCAACAACAGAAAATCAATGGAACCAAATATTATGGGATGTTTCCTTTTAATTCTGCTAAACACTTTTAACAATAGCATGATATTTCATTGCTTCACATTATTTCCTTGTCATCTTATTACTCAAATTCACATGAGTAATGTGCTTTCATGTTTATATTCAATGCCCATGATTAATGTAAAGTCTATCCCTTAGTTCCACAAAAGCCTCAAAAGGATATTCATCCATTTACAATAAAAGCATTTAGCATTTTCAAAGAATAATTTGATGATTGATGTTATTGTAGTGATCAAATTAATGTAAACTATTCACAACCATCCTTGAAGATGTTATAAAATCTCAAATACCAGCTGAGCATCAATTGAATAATGTTACCTTTACATGCACAAAGCTTTATTTAAGTAATAATAAATAAGAACCTTGGGAAGCATGACTAATCATTTGAATAGACATGTATTTGTTGCAAGATGTCCTCAAGAATCAGTTCTATCAGGGAGTTGTGAGTACTCCATGGTTCCTTCTTGTTGTATCCAAGGAACACAAATATTGGTCAGTTTTCACCATCTTGGCAGTGTGCATATGATTTCATCTTCACAATCATATGGAGGGGGCAGATACCAAATGTTAAAATTATGGTGGGGTGGGGGCATTGAAACTCTTTTTTGTCAAGCAGCAAAGAAAATAGCAAGGTTATCAATCCAATATCAGTCACATACAACATATGTATTTTTCACTCCAAAGAATGTACATATTTTTCAAGTTCACCCCAACAAAAAGTTGATTTGAATCAAAAGAGAAAAATCCAACAAATATAACACTGAAAATTTCATCAAAATCGGATGTAAAATAAGAAAGTTATGGCATTTAAAAGTTTTGCTTAATTTCACAAAACAGTTATATGCACATCCTGGATGGTATTCAAATGAGGGACTGATGACGTCATCCACTCACTATTTCTTTTGTATTTATCAAATGAAATATTCTAATTTTTCTCCTCATTGTCCAGCAGTGAAACAATGATTAATTCCTCCCTGAACATGTGGAATTAGCATTGTTTAATACTATATGGTTCAGTCAAGTTGGTACTTATTGTCAAATCTGTAAAAAATAAGCGAAACTTTAAAATGTCATAACTTTCTTATTTTACATCCAATTTTGATAAAATTTTCAGCATTGTGCTAGTTTGATTTTTTCTCTAATCAAATCAATATTTTTCTGGGGTGGACTTGTCCTTTAAAATGGGGTTCCAAAGCACCAGTGAGGGGCACTACATTATACAACAAAGACCAAAAAGAGGCACATGCCCACTGTACCCCCCCCCCCAACCTTGCCAGCTCAAATGTACAGCTTTCTTCACACATTTCCTCCTACAAAATGTTTAAAAGCTGCCAAAGGAACTCCAGAGGGACTGTCTCTGGTCTTAATAGAACCAACCAACTTAATTGATTTTACATTAACTGGATCATTTGCGATCCGTAAGGCTATTCGTTCAATACTGGCTATCTTGTCGGCAATCCAAGAGCAAATTAATGGCACTCCGGAACATAAGAACATCTGTAACAGAGCTGAAATTGTAAATCCTTTTATCCATTTAAAGTGTTAATCTTCTCTGAGTAGCCCACTTCCTAAAAGGGCACTTTGCCTATAGCATTGTCAGTGGTCACTTTTTCGGGATGGTCAGCTGCTCATGTTCAGGTAAATTCTGAACAGGGAAAAGGCAATTGGTTTCATATATCCTTGGGCTACTTTCAATTTCTTGAAACTATCATAAATCTTACTGTTGAAAAGCACAGGGAAATTCATGTTACAACTTAGAATTCGGATGATCTGTTCATGAAAAACACGCCCTCAAATCATCTAACGAAAAGGTTAATTGGTGTGGGTATGGAGATGGTATAGGCAAGGAGCTCCTAGATTTAATGAGACGTACTTGGTGAATCAGGTAAAACTGTGGGAGATCAGTGACATAACACAGGACTCATAATTCCATAACTCATAATTCCATAAAAAATGATACTATCAGTATCAAAGATTGGGCCAATGAGGGGGGGGGGGGTTGAACGTAATGCACTTGGGGTGGTGTGGGTGTGACAATCTCCTCTGTGAAGTTCCAAATAGAAGCTCTCCTGTAAAAGCTCCATCATAAACTCATCTATGATGCCCCAATTAAAATGAGCATCAATAACATCCATCAATTGCAGCAGAAAAAGGCAGGTGATAGCGCCAATCTTATCAGTGATGTAACAAAGATGATAAAAATAAATGGGGATCAAGACATAGCTTCGTAAGGGTGTGAACAAAGATTTGCAAGAACTTACGCAAAAAAAGCACTTGCTAAAGTAAAGAAGTTGTTCCTCAATACCATTCCATACAAGTAATAAGACATAATGTTGCTTTGATGGGCAAGTTAATACACAGCAATTTATCCTGTGGGCCAGCGATATGCACAATTGAAAAATAGTTAGTCAAACTATAAGAAAAACCAACACAGAATATGAAGATGAGTCGCTGATGAGGATTCATCTGATCAGAGAGATGACATAAGCAAATAGCCTTTTTTTAACAATCGGGGGGGGGGGGCGGATGACAGCAATAGCTTACACAAGCACTTCGGATTTCATGATTGTGGATTTAATTTTTTTTTTATTGTGTAATGAAGAATATCTAAAGCATAAAGCTACAGCCCTGGGAAACAGAGAAATGGACAGGGGATATAGGACTTGGGGCAGGGGGAGGGGGGTAAGATAACTGCCCTCTCACTTGTAAAAACTGAATCTGGGCCAACAGCTTTAATAATAGAAACCTCTGCTCATATTTTCACATGAAAATCATCGGAATAGTATCAGAGCCTTTGGCGTATGTCTTTAATCCAAAATGTCATATCCAAATCTCATTTCATTCTTGGTAATCATGGCATTCAAGACTAAGCCTCCATATGGGTGGCCGAAAGCTCTGAATTGCTGCCCCTAGATCGTTCGTTCCCATATCAGCTCGTTTCAAGCTCCCGACTTCACTCCCCATGCATCTTGCGTCACAAAATTGATGATTAGCAGTATTTCAACACGTCGATAATTGTACTCCAAATACATTAGGATACTGCATGTTATATCATCAAACCGGCAAGGAGTTTTGAAGTATGTCTTTTGACACTTGCGCTATTTTTGCTCAAAATTTAACACATCATCTGTACCATGAATGAAGCTCTGAAATTTTGAATTCTAAGAGATGAAAAGAACTGTTTAATGAGCCAACACAAAGTTCAAAGAAGGGGGAGGACCAAAACGTGGTAAGAACACATCAGATTAATGCTGCCAATAACGATGGGGATATCTGGACGAGGAGGTTTGACGTATATTGGTATTCCTCATGACGTTGACAGCTACGTACATACATATTCCCTGGCATAAAATATAAAGCATTGCCTGACTGGTTAGGCCATTTTCAACTCTCCATCCCCCTTCCCAGAATGCTTGTATGCTTGACATTTCCATTGTTTTCTTTCCGTTAACCCTCGCTGCCATGCTCATATACTTCAAAGCATCTGAATTTCAAGGGGAAATACAAGGTGCAGAGGAGGGAAGCCATCCACTAAGTATTTCAGAGGCAAAATACCAAAAACCCTTTCCATTTATAATTTTTCTGTTTCATGCATAGTATATATCATATCATCAGCCTTTCTCTCCCAAGCTTTGATCATTTAATAATTCAAGATATTGACAAATAATTTCATGTATCTTTCTATATTTTTCCTTTCCCCCTTAACTGTGCCAGTACGCTGGCGCAGTAGAGAAGAGAAAGGAAATGGAAACAGATTCAAGACATTGTCTCCTTTATCTTAGGCAACTTTAAAAGCCCCCTGGCACTTAACAGATATGTTATACTATCTGTTAGAGGGATATCTGGAGTACCCTAATTCATATTCGTATCATACTATTTCAACTATTATACCTTGGTGTAAAACCTTTCCTGGATGAGGCCGAGGTCAAAACTTTTTGTAGTTACATCTACAAGCTTTATCATATTAAGTACTTGTCCATCTCCATATTTCTGTTCTCACTATTGCTATCTCCCATAGTAGCCCATTTGTACATTTAAAGGTCATGCCTATGAATTCAGGAAGATATCCGTTTCAGCACTTGGAGACATCACTAAATGTACCAAAGGTGAAATGCTATTTGGATACATTCTTTACGAAATATAGCAATCATTGTGTATTGTCATACTTTGAAGTTATCCATAGGATGCTAAAACTGTTAAATCATGCTGAAAAGAAAATAAGGTAGTAGACACAGAATTTCAAAATGCTAAAGAGAATGCAAGGTAGGTAACAAGAAAATTTGTTTGTGGGACTACACCAATATAAGAAATCAAATATTCTCACAGGACTATTTCTTGATATGGATAGAGGATGATAACACTTATTGAGAGCAATGATTTTCACGGAACATTACTATGGTGATACCTCATCTCGTGGGAATCAAACGTAAGGGGAAAACCTGCCACTCCTTTGCCACGACCATGGCTCGGCCTTCTCTATAAACTTGGCTTCATGGATATGGCCGTGCCCTTGAATCTGAAGAACAATCTAGTAGA
The DNA here is from genome assembly GCF_037042905.1 of Lytechinus pictus. NCBI lineage: Eukaryota > Metazoa > Echinodermata > Echinoidea > Temnopleuroida > Toxopneustidae > Lytechinus > Lytechinus pictus. The sequence goes on from NC_087246.1 coordinate 30,756,628, forward strand.
GGAAGATCTCCTAGCTAAATAGGATTGTGATGACAAGCAAGGCTCACTAAAGGGAAGTTTATTCGCCCAAGGGACAGGCAATGGACATAATGCTTCACTCACACATTTCAGCATTTCAGCACTAGGGCACAAATTGGCAATCAATAAGGGGCTTTCATCTATTTCTCTGAATGGAGGACGCGGGGATGCAGTGCCAGAAGGAGAGGTGGAAAGAAAGTATCATTATGCAAGAGACGGATGTCCAGGGGTGGGTGGACGGAGGATACACAGCCAAGTGAGCATCTCTTGACAAAGAATAGCTACACGTTGACATAAGGATTTTAGAGTTTAGGTGTCTCTATAAAGTAATCTTAGCCTAGATTGCAGGAGAATATCCTATACTCAAAGGGAAGCATAAGACACTTTGACATGGATTAGAGGGGTCATATGTTTGAGCCCTAAGTTACAGAAGAATTCATTCTACCTCACTCATACCCTTTTTACACAGGATTTTCTTAACCCCGGACTATCGCTAACCCCGTACTATCCTTAACCCCGTACTATTTTTTTTTCCTTTTTACACATGCCAAATTGTTGTTGCTAACCCCGGATAAGGAAAGCTTGCTTTTCACACACGAAACTCGCTAACCCCGGACTAGTGGTTTTTGTCGATCATTCGTAGTACAAGTACTTCACTCGTACCATTTAACACACGCTACAATTTCCTTAACCCCGTACTATAGGTGGGGCCAAATTGCCATTTAGCCCCACCTATAGTACGGGGTTAAGCTTAGCCCACTTTCGTTTTACACTAGCAATCTTAACCCCGTACTATCGCTCTTAGCACCGCAATTGCTGGGATAACCCTGCTTTTTTGCAGGGCCAAATAATCCCGTACTAAAGGTGGGGTTAGCCCACTTTGCAAAAATGATGTGTAAAAAGAAAGTGGGCTAAGCTTAACCCCGTACTATAGGTGGGGCTAAATGGCAATTTAGCCCCACCTATAGTACGGGGTTAAGGAAATTTTAGCGTGTGTAAAAAGGGTATCAGTCTTTTCTGCTCTCTAGGACTACATATCCTCCCGTTCTAGCAATGAAGCTTACCACCCCAAACATTCTTTCCCTTTCCCTTCTCTTCTCCCATTTCTCCTCTCCCCTCATCGTCCTTCTTTCCTGTTTTTGTCTTCCATACTTGTATTCTTTCCTCAAATGATCATTTATCACTTCTTCTTCCCCCATCCTCCTCTCTCAACCTTCTACTCCTGTTTATCATTCCTCCTATCCCATTCTTCTTTCCCTTCCCCTCATCCATTTCGCTACTCCATCTTTTCCTCCTCCCATTCTTCCGCACCCCACCCCCCTCTCGACTCCAGAGCTGAGCCCATCCAACCCCAGTAATCCAGGTATCACTCCAAGTAGCCTCCCTCTCCAACCTCTGAAGTCCTTTCTTCCCTCTTTCCTCCTCCTCTCATCATATTGATCGCTACACATACATCCATCTTGGAGGACCTCTCCAGAAGCCTCTTCATAGCTACCCAATTCTCATGGACCACTCAAATACTTGGACCTTCCATAAAGAAGAAGAGTGTCCATGGTTCATGCTACCATGGTAATTCTCGAGATGAAATCATGGCCGAAAGATATGAGGGCCGTGAACTTTTGATATGATAACCCCCACCTATTCTATGTGACTATTGTAACTTGTATATTTGGATTTTTAAAATGTATTTTACGTGGTGTTTGGAAGAGAATATCAATAGATTTTCTTTAATAAAAATTAAAAGGGCAACCTTCCATGCTGTCTTGATGCTTTCAAAACAAGCAGTATTTTTGTTACCATTAACCATCATATTTTGAAAATACGGACCGTTGCTTAAGAAGCCTGACCTACTGAGATATGAATGATGATGCGGAGAACATGCCTTTTTCTTAAAGGTTATCTTTTCATCCTCCTAAGGAGAAATAGAAAGGAAGGCAGGAAAAGAGTGAGACAGAGACAGAAAAATTGTGAAGTAGGTGAGGTTGTAAGTGTGTGTGTATGTTTGAGCAAAAAGGAGACAGAGACAGAGAGAGAGTGGGGGCAAGAAAGGGAAGTAAAATGGAGATGCAGAAATGAATAGAAGAGAGCAGGTGCTACGAAAAACAATACAAGATGCCCCAACTGAGAAAGCCTAAGTGAAAGATGAATGGGTGAGAAGAGGAGAAAATGAAAAGCAGTAAGATAAGGAGAGAAAAGAGCGGGGATGGATAGATTATACAAAGGAGGAGTGCAAGGGCGTTTTACACCTGTCTTGAGCCTATCCCATAATCTCCCATGTCCTATTCTTCACTCATCGAAACGCAAATTGACTTCCTGTATGCACTCCATCTACTTGCCAACCCTTCCCAAGCTCAACAACTAAATGCCACTCTTTTTTTACAAAAATATTAGACCCTGGTTAAAAAGACCACAGCTACCGAGTTAGACACATGGCAAGACCGCAAATATTACTAAACAAGAGTCTTCATACGTCCTGAACGTGCCTACTCTAAAGTGTAAACCATGGATGTACTATTCCCTGTTCAAACCATGCAGTAAAAAGCAGTATTGTGCCCTTTTCTTAAGTCACAGAAAAAAAATTAATTGAAGCCATTTATGGAATGACAAATCTACCTCAAACTATCCTATTTAATGTAACTATTCTTTTCCCTCTAAGAAGCTTTCAGTAATTGAAAGAGACGGTTTCTCAATTGAAGGGCTCCCTCGCTCGTTCTCTCTGGAAAAACAGTGAAGACCTGAAATCTAGGTCGGGTAGGTAAAGGTCGGAAGTAATGAATTTCTTCCCTTGAAAGGGGACAAAGCAGTAACTATACTCCATATTAGAGGTCCGTGTCATACACTATTTTTTTTTGCACCAGTCTACATGAATGCGAAGCCTAGTCTACATGAACAGATCAATACCAATGTCTTAGCGAGAATGCTTTGATACGTCTGCAACATCATCCCCAATATGACATAATCATGTCTAAACTTCTCAGGTCCAATGAGAGCCATCTGTCTCCCATTCACTTTTTTCCCACTTCTACCTAATTATCTTCCCATCGACTTTCAATTTCAGCCGCCCACAACATGATCTCACGACCTGACGCCTCGTCAATGGCAAACGTAGGAGCCATCTCCATCCAGGCATCTAATGACATCATTACACTTGGTATTTGCATGGTATCTATCCATTAAAGGGACTATTGATCACAAGCAAACTGAAAGTAACCATTGTCCAGCTGTCGATGGCCAACAAAATCCCAAATTGAAATACCCTGCAGAGATCGAAAGTAGCGAGAACTTCTACGACAAGTCCTGCCTCGGTTACCCAGCAGGAAACTTGATAAACTTTCTTTAACTGAGCAAGAACTTGGTGTAATTTCAATCTTGCAATGGAAAGTGTTCCTATATCTTTAGCCGAAGTAGCCAAAGGTTTCCTTTACAATTAACTCTTTGCTAAGTTTACCATGAGCCCTACTTTCAAGGATTGTTCATATTCGCTAAAAACATCACCAATGGGATTTTACAAAAGACTGTTTTCTGAAAGTGGGAAAATATTCTTGAGAGTTGGTAAACTTTCAATATTTCTTGAAGTGTTGGAAACATCGCATATAAAATATAGGGATATGAATAGTAAACTATGTTTAATATTACTATAAAAACATCAAACACCTACATGCAACACGGTTTCCCAAGAACAAGCATATAGCAATATTTCTCCTACATCTGTCATTTCATATTCAAGCATATATCCATATACACTTCAATTAATATTTCCAAATAATTCAAGCCTCATCAACTTCACATAATATGAAGTGCTTTTAAGTACTTCAACAACTGTTGTATAAGTGAAGTACATTTACTAAATATATGGGTGACATAATTTAGAGAGGCTGAATAGCAGTTTTCTGCATGAAAAACTCTACGCTTTCCAAAACAGTTCAACTTCAAGGGAGATCAAATGAAGAATAAACAAAACGTCAACTGGAGTTGCTATGCAACAACGGAAAAGTCATTGGTTTATGGTGAAAAACATTTTCATACATCATTTCCCCTTCCAATGAATTATTTATTCTGGAGACTTTCATTTTCATTTTAACCAAAAATGTGGAAATTCCTTTGCTGCCCAATTGAAATTTCCACGTTTTCGCACAGAGAGTTTGGTTTTTCAACTGAAGCTTACATAACCATGATTTGTATAAAGGATGAATGCTTCATATTAAAGCAAGGAAGGCCAATGACGTAAGAAATCCTTTATAACACACTTTAGATGAAGAAACACAAATTAATAACCGCATCAATTCCCATTCCTACTTATTTTTAGCAACTGTTTTTTTACATTCACCCACAAGACAAGTTAAGCCCTAGAACTAACTGGATGTAATTTTTATGAGAGAGGAATTCATCATTTATCCATGTTTGCCCAAAATTCCTTCAGTATTGGATGCCCTCAAATTGATCACAGAAGATGAAATTTTTCATGCTGTGTTTTCTCATTCTACCCCATCCTTCATCATAAGAACAGACATTCAAACATATCAGAATTGGTTACCATGGTAACCATCAATAGGAGAATGGAGATGAATGATGGTGTTTGTTTGGAGACAAATCGCCTTCAAGGACTCTCGTCCTCTTCCCATACTCCATCATCATTCAAAAGAGAGACAGAGAAAAAAAGGAAGAGAAAGAGGGGGAAAAGAGAGAAGAGAGAGTGTGCAAATAAAAGGACAAGAAAATGAATAATTAGGAGGAATAAGAGGATCTATGTAATAAGCACTTAATATCATGGAAAGCTTAATATCAAAATAACAGAAAATGTAATAAAAAAGCAGTACACCACTCTAAAATCATATCCATATTCACTATTTCATAATTGATTCCCAATAATGCACTGAATTTCCCTTTTCACAAAATCCTTGTACGATTCAGATCGATTAGTCAACCTCCTTTTGACTTGTATCTCATATGACAGCCATATATTAGGAGTGAAAAGGACCACTTGCAAGACTTTTTTTCTTCATTTTTCAATTAAAAATGCTGTAAATTAAATTTTATTACACCAATGTCAATATAAAACTCTGGACTGCTATACCTCACCTCAAATTTACCACAATTTTCATTAAGTATTGCAACGTGGCATATATCTGATCCAAGTATTAAAAAAATGAGGTCGCCCATGAATATGTATCTGGGGCACGGTAATACATTAACCTAAATAACATGTCAATAAATATGAATATCTAGTATGATATAAAGGCCTCTTATATTTATTCACTTCAACATGCATGTATGCATCAGTGTATCATATACTACCCATCATTGAAAAGGTACTTGTGTTCTAATAGTTCCATTGCTTCTGAAATGAGTTCTAAGATCTGTTCCCTTTTGTCTTTACATTGTCCATACGTGACAGAATACATAAAACATTGTACCTTTTTGGTTGATCACACGTTATACCCACCTCGAAAATAATAAGACTGAACTTCCGAAAACAACTGCCACTCACTTTCAAGGTTTTTCATAAATTATTCCATATTTGCTAAGTTTTCCCACAATATATGAAGCATATTACGCACACTCAGGAAACAATTCATCAATTTTACGAATGCAAACGCAAACATATTCCAACTATTGTCCATCGGCTTTCATGCGTGCACCACAGCAAATACACAACCCACATATGATCCGATTCGGAATATAAAATTTGCACAGTATTCTTTTGCTATATGGCTGATTGCTTTGCATTCAGTGAACTCTATTTGAATTGTCTGTAATTATCACCCCATTCATTCTCTTGAATTAAAAAACCACAAAATATTCCATTTAGTTGGGAAGGAATCATTAAATAGCAGCACAAATCAATATAAACCTACACTGTTCTTGCACTCTTAATTTGTTTACCCCAAAACTACCATATATTATGTGGATCTACATTACTGTCACATATCACTGAGGGTGAATACTAACTGAAATTTAAAAAATTGAAAAGAATTTTGAGGTCAACTTGGACGAGAATCATAAAAGGTTCACTTTAAAATGGTGTTGCACTCACCTACATCAATGATATTTGGTTTCTACAAAAATGTGGCTACTACTTTGAATGTCAACTTATCTGCCATATTGCAAATAGAACAAGGTAATTTCATGACTGTTCAAATGAACATTATATGTTCTCACCAGCTCAAAACTCAATTTATCCTCACCACAATTCTGTGTGCGTTCATCGAAAACGATTGGATTTGATGCTTATGGAATTAAAGGTTGCGTGCACCTTTCAACGTAATCTAACTGTAATTAAGTCCCATTACAATTCAATTAACTTGCAGCAAAGAAGGGCACACTCACGCTCTCTTCTTGATTCCTATTGTATCGCAAATCCACTTAGCTTATAAATGTGACAAGTACACCGAATATGACAAAACCATTCTTTCTCCATATTTTTCTTATGAATTTCTTCCTTTTTACAATGTCATATTCTTTTTATCTCAAACTCAACGACTTGCTTATGCTATTTCTCACTGCTACCCCTCCCTCTCTCTCTCCCTCTTCCTTGCACTTGTTTTGAAACACATTTGCTTTCCACTGCATCACATTTCATTTTATTACTGCAGTCCACAATCAAATTACGGCTTGCATCGCAGGTGTGCAAATGGCTTGTCACAAGGCATGAACATAACAATTGTCCATATCCGATAACCACCGATGTCTTTTACAAGTCTTCCAGCATCCTGAACTTGGTCAAAGTGGAGTCCAGGAAAGGGCTCGGCGGAGCAGAAATAAACCCTTTTGTTTCTTGCACTCGGCGGGTGAATAGAGTGAGGAGAATTAACGAGCGAAGCAAGGATCGGGGGGAGAAAGGTAATGCAATAATGCCCGGTGTTGCTGGGTGCGCAGTACATTCCGCTACGCCAAGCAATCTCCATCTTGTCACGTAGCAGGAAAAGAGAATATTAGACGAAGGTGGACAGGAGCACTTTTAAGGTCTCTACTTAAATTGCACTTTCTGCATTTAAACAGGGCAAGGTAGATGGACACCACTACACAAATTAAGCTGTGTGAAGATGGTGACAAGAAAAAAAGAAAAAAAAAGGAAAATACCACAAAACAGTGAGATTACTTTCTCCAGATTAAAGCAAATCATGTCTGCATTACATTCAAGAAAAGGTAGCCTTATAGTTCAACTTAACATCTATTTCCCCCTGCTTTTTGAGTAAACTAATGTCCAGACTTAATTACAGAGTAAATGAAATAATGCATTCACATTCAATTATCTATCAAACATTAATACAAATGAAATAAACAATTACACTGATAAATACATACAAAAATTTACAGGAATGGTTTAGACAGGTTTTTTTTTTCTTTGTTTGTTTCCTTTCAGATAAAACTAGAACAAAATTGCCTGCACTCAATTGTACAATTTTTTTTGTATTCATTCTATTCATTACTATCAAATAGACATTACATCAGAAATGACGACTGAATGCCAGCAGAATCAATATATCTTCTATCACTGAATTCTGATATTACATGTCAGGTGCAAGGACAGCTTCAATTTATTTTTTTACAAATTAAATTGAAGTTTGCGAATGAAATAAGCAGGAGATGAGACACGGTAGTCCTACATCAGAGCAGCTTTGGTCATCCAGCCCATTCTGATCATTTACTATGTACCTGATCTTACCCTACTCACAAATGACCATTCACATTACCTATCTCCTTTTTTATAATATATCTAGCTCACTGTGAAGACAAATAACCCTGTAGCTCAACATGCTAAAGTTAAATGTGAAAGATTTCAAGCATTTAAGGCAACATGGAGAATATTTCTGCTCTCATTATGTCAGGGAATTGGACTTTTCAGTCTCCGAGTTTAGGCCGATTTTTACTTTTCTGAATGATGATTTAAATTGTATATGAATGATAATTTTACTATTATCCAATCATCTCTTACGTTCTTCTAATTTGATACTGCAGCTAACTAGAATCATCCCTTATTAACACATTGAAAATGTTGCAATCTGGTAAAACTTGTGGCTAATATTGATCACCTGTTTATGTTTTGCATTAACTAATAAATCATTACAACATGCAAAATAACAATAATATCCTATATCATATTGTTGTATGCCTAAAGAAATATTTTCATTAATAACATCATTCATTTCAAGGCAAAGAAGGACATTAGTGATAGAACATACGAAGGCTAAATACACAATGGATGACTACTATTTTCATTTCATGGTCTGTGTCGACCTGTTATTGCAAGGCCTGTGATGTCATTGTTATCTTTTAAAAAAGACGTGTCACAAACCTCCTTGAAAAGATTTCAATATCAGCTTCTCCCGATGGTGTGGGAAAGGAAACAGTTTCGGTCCATGCAAATTTTCATACTTGAAGGTACTAACTGAAGAATAATTACATATGGAGCATAAGTGTGTTTGCTCGTCAAAGCAATGATCCCCTCCCTCCTTGGAGTTCATGCCCCTCCCTCCCTCCCCCAACTCTCAACCCAAGCAGACATACTGTCCATATCATTATGAAAATAAATGAAATCTACTGACTGTCTAAACAGATCATTTTCAGCCAAACCAAATGCAGTGTGCGTGACAAGGAAACTTAAATGCCTCTCTTGACGAGGCTCTGCACACGCCATCTCTACCCCGCTAGCACCAAGGAACGACGACGTGGATGGAGGAAACTCGTCAGGAGGGCCGGGTGATGAAACTAGAATTGGTCCCTATTAATGTTCAGTCTGGAGGATGTGTAGATGTTTATCACCACGATTCTACCATTAATCATCCTGTTTTTGATCGTGCAGATGGTAGGGAGGATCAACACCCATTAGATATTACATTTCCAACACCACAGTTTCACATTAAAACTTAAAGGGCAGTAATAGGATATTTCATTTTAGTATCAAAATGGACAACTTTTATAACCTTATAAACTAGTTTTGTCCCTGCTTTCAGATTTTCAGTTACGTACAGCCAAGCAATATACCTGATTATATAATTGTTCTAGATCTAGATGTAACCTTAATTTTTGTTAGCATGAAGTAAAAAAATATATATGCATATCTTTATCAAATCAAGCGAATCCTATTACATTTCAGTTAATCTTCAAACAGAATTTATTACTTTGTCAAAAACACTACACTCAACCTATCTCTAGGTCTAACCAGGGAAATGGGAGTCAGATTCCCTGGTCTAACCTGAAGAAGTACAACGTAAGTTCTGCAACCAAACTACTGATTATGTATCACTGAGAGTTAACAATCTTAATTGCTGCTAAAATTAATTTCTTGCCAAATCAAATTAATATCAACCTCCAACTTTCCATGGCTATCATATGCAAACCGACTTGACTGAAAACAATCGTCATTTTCCGAGAAGAAGGTTCTTATGATCATTGACAGCAACACTAAGCACCCTCTTCCAGGCAAGCAAAGATATCAATCTCAAGTTTATGTTCACCAATCCATCTGACTAAACTAAGCGCAAGAAGTCATTCCATCCACTCTGAAAACTGCCATATTTGTTTGTCTTTGGTGAAACCCTAGGTTTAACCAGGCATTGACTTCCCCCAGCATTATGAATGACTCTGTCTAAATAAAACTAAACACATCAGTCAGAAAGGGTAGATTGTTACAATGCCTTCTCTCTTCTTACTGCTAGCTGCAATTAGCCTAGTTCAAACCAGATCAACACTGCCTTTGTTTCTCCCAAGGTAGTAGCAGTTTAGGTCACTTGGCAAAACAAGATTGCGCTTGTGTTTCAGTCTGAAATGAGGTATTGAAATGGAGGATCAAAGTCTGATGCATTATACAACATTCTACACCCACTCTATAGAAGGTTTTTATATCAATCCGAAGCATGGACGCTGGTTTGGCTTGGTACCTGAAATATGAAATACTTGGGATAAAAGTGACATGCCCCCCCCCCCATAAAACAACATCGTGGAGTGAAGAAATCTTTGGAAGTCTTTTTCATAAGACATCTAATGCAGATATGGACACATTCTCTCTTGTGGATTCATAGTCCATAGACTCATCTCCTCCCTTCCCCTCTCTCTCTCTCTCTCTCTCTCTCTGTCTGTCTGTCTATCCCCTGGGCCAATTCTTTCTTTTCTCTCTATCCTTGGGGGAACCAATAGAAGGTCTACCCCTCCCCCAGCCCACCTTTGCAGTACACAACAAAAAGGTTTGCAAACATCAAGAAGTCAGAAATTAGTTCCTTATAAATGGTATAATGATATGCTTTCTACACTGATGACATTCTGAAGCCATGTAAAGGCTACGTACAGATTAAAAAGATATTTTCACTGATTCATTCGCATCAAGGTGAAATTATATCTTATTAATCATACAGGATATTTGGAATAAACTGTAAGGATTCTTGTCATTGCTTTTAAAACCATGGTACTGGATTAGAGGTTTTACACCAACAAAGCTTATGATATGGGATGTTAAAAGGCAAAAGGTTACAACCCAATGTCTTAATACAATAAGTTTTTTTTATTCATTTAAAGGGGGATTATTCAATCTTTTAATAATTTGATTTTTTTTTTTTTTCAAAATTGGAAACCAGCCACTTCTCTGGTGTAACACCCAATTTCTTCTACTTCCTTCCTTTCAAAATTTCAAATTAATCCATTCAGGAAATCTACATTTTCAAAGTAAAAACTCTTTGCAATTGGCATTCATAATTTCTTTCTATGGGAATGCCCTTCTGTGTCTCAACAAGTTAATCTATTCAGATCTACTCAGGGTTATTATCTCCATTGTATAATTTGAATGAAAGGCTTCTCATAGATAATACCTTATTACTTTCTTGAATACTTGAGAATTAACCAGAAAACCAAACAGGAAATCTTCATTTTCTCTTCACAGTGTTGTATCACTTTTGAGTATTTCGTCTGGATATTGAATGCACAAATGCAGTAAAAGAATACATATAATTGTGAAATCGTAGGAACGCTAGTATGAAGTCAGTTGTAGATGAATCCTTACAGAGGTTGGGCTTTCCCTTTGATCTGAGCTAATCCCTCACATCCATTTGTTTATATTGAGAGCAGTTCCCCTGACAGTGTTTATAAACTCTTCTTTCCCCCGACTACATGTTCCTTTTCTTCTTCTATGCGCCAGCGTTGCAATGCAGAGGTCAGGTTGAAGAGGGAAAGCGATTAGGGAACATTCTTATGCAGTCTTCAACAAGACCTTCTTTCAAGTACAACCCCCATCATCCCTCCCCCCATCCAATCCTTATATAGAAATGCTACAGAAAGCATTGTAACCTTATAAAGTTTAGTAATAATAACAATAACTCTCATTTACTGAGTTTACCCTTGACAGCCACTCTTGCTTCTTTGACAATAGTCTTAAAAAACTCTGAGATACACACCACCTTATTTTCCACTAATATGCCAAGCACCTGGAGGGTTTTCACAAAGCCGTTCACAAGATGCAAATGACTTAACGCAAAACTGGTGACCCATTATTTTGCTACATGAAATATCCCTATGAAGATGACTTAGCACCTAAGAACATGTTCCAGTCGTTCGTAAAGTTGTTCGTAACTTTATGAACAGATTTATGAAGTAGCTTCATGAAACACCCACCAGGCTAGATAGCTATAAGAATCCATTTGAAAAGACTATGGTGACACTCCGCTGATTATTTCCAATTCGTCTAATGCCATTTCGTCCAATTGCCAACTCGTCTACTATCATTTAATCTAGGCATCAGTTCGTCCACTCACCACATGGTCTACTTTCATTTAGTCTAATGCCATTTCCTCTAATAACCATTAACCAGTTGGTCCAATATCCATTTAGTCCATATACCATTTGGTCTAATCGGACTAAGTGTTAAATGGTCAAAATGAATGACAATGAAATGGACATTAGGCCAACTGGTTATGAGACGAAACAGTCATAGACGAAATGGTGATTAGACGAAGTGATGATTAGACCAAATGATTAATGGACCAAATGGTTGTTAGACGAAATGTTGATGGATGGAATGGCATTGGATGAGTTGGCAGTAGACAAATGGGCAATTTACCCACTCCGCCACTAGGGATCCAACCCACATCCTCCAATTCATAAAGGCGGTGCTCTTAAACCAAGCCACCATGCCCGCCATACCAAGCCTTCTTTACTCTCTCCAGGACCATTATACATTTGAAAGACAAATAACATCTTCAACATTTCTTGGATAAACATATTTGCTTCTCCACAGCTATAAATAAGGTGATGCTTGAAAGAGGGATTAGAAAAGTGACATCAAAAATAAACAGCCAGCACCTAGCTAGCATGTGCTTGTGATGTGACCCAAGTCTGCACAGCTCAGTAATCTTATGTATATCTGTCAAGTTAGGGATGCCATTTGCTCAAATCTCTTTCACACGCTGCAGATAGCTGATGTTCAATTGCTCAAGTCGTTACAGAGATCCAAAGAGATGTAATACACATTTGGAATACTACTTTCATAGAGCTGTATATACTGTACCATTGGAAACCCCCATCCCCAAGGCAACTATCATATCACGTAGGCCTATACTTAATACAAGCCTAACTTATAGGTCGAATGGCATTTCTTCATATAGTTGTTTGTGTCTGGTTAGAGAAGGAGGGCAGGGCCGTGCTTTTCGCCTCTTTATGGGGCTAGAGGCTAACAATGCCCAATCATTGATTAACACTCCAAATACCTCTCTTAACATCCTAATGCAAATAGAACGATCCTATTCATTCCAATAACATTAGCCCTATACTTGGTGACATCGCAACGCTCATATGATGGCAGCACTTCAAACATTTTATGTCTCTTAATAACTCTCAGTGAATGCTAGGTTTTAAGAAAACAAGGTTTCAGGAGAGATACCAGGAACGGAACTCATCAATTTTCAAATGCTATATTCAATTGATTTGCAAAGAGTACTAACAGAAAAGCATTGAACAGAAATGAAAAATTTCCTTTGCATAGTTGAATTTACCATAAAGCAATGGTCACCAAAGCACATTCCTATCCTTACACCCCCCCCCCCCTTCCCCAACCTCATAGACATGCATGACAGATTGTCACTCATTGATGACTCAGCTACGGACCTAAATAAGTCATAATTAGCATTCTTTCATGTTAATATCATTCACCATGAATTATTACATCCACTTATATATTATTCACAAAGAAACCCTCTTCTTAAACAAATGGAAGGAGATTAAACAGACATGGATTGAAATCTACCCCAAAACTAGCTTACATTATTTAGGCAAAAAGCTAGTGGGCATTATGAAAGATTGATCTTTTAAAGACAAGAAGATATGGAAGATATGTCATAATTTTTCATTCATTTGGAATATTTTCCAGTACTTATACAATAAGCCTTCGACAAGCATTGCTATCAATATTTCAGTGTGGTGTGCTAATATGGATAGGCAAATGCACAAGAAAAAAAGTTGGGAAATATAGAAATAAAACAATGTTTATTCATATCTACCATATTTTGATTGATTGACTCATTATTTTTTACCAAAGACTAAATTACAACAGATTGAATTGAACCAGATCATACTCATTTTTCTCATCATAAATGGCATCTGAGTTTTGTTATGTGTATGTAAGACCACCCCTTCGTTCATTTTGGAAAAGACCAACCAATGCAACATCTGAGTCTTCAGGGACTCCCGATGTCAATGACATCATGGACCTCTCCTAATGATGATCTACAGCACTAACACTTTGACATGTCATTCTTGAGAGTTGAAATATCAGATATGTCAAGAGCTTGTTCCAAAAGGTTTTACATCCCGTTTTGATGAAAATTGACTTAATAGATTACGATTTGGATAAGGGAAGTATCTTTGGACGACGGTTCTCACTTCAATAACTGAGCAACCCATGAGGATACAAACTTTTTACACCAATTTTCCATAGATAAATCAAGCTGAATTAGAACCTTTTAGAACCTGTAAGGCTTTATGCATTGAGAGATAGGTCTAGTGTCCACAAGGTACTCCAGTGTCTGATTTCCCTTCAGTATTCTTTTTTTTTCTATTTTCATACTTTTTTAGTCTTGCCTTATTTTCATATGGTTCAAGGTAAGCACAAGACGTTCTGCTGGAACAGTAGGTGGGCGTGACACCCTGGCCTAGCAGGGCAAGACTGGTTTTAATCAATTTCAGATTCCGCTAAAATCACCTCCTGGTTTATGAAACCAAACCACCCTGGTCTCTCCAGGTCACTGCTTTCTTACAAAGCTGGAGCCAACGTTTCATTTGCAGTCACAGGCAGTCAGAGGCGTCACCCACCACGAGAAATGATACCATTCTGGTAATCTTACCTTGGGTAAATATAAGAGAATAGGCCATTACAGGACAAACCAGGGGTGACACCCAGACTGGGATGGTGTCTTTTTCTGCACTAATGCTTGACAAAACACAGCACCTTCATGTTTAGATTAAAACCCAACAAAGAAATCATCGTGATGATTGTCATTTGAAGTAAATTGCTTTCTTTGAGATGTGGTATATGATATTTAACGAGGATTTTGTTTAACTGTAATTGATCACCAGGGCAGGATATGTTACATTGTAAACAGGGGATTATGTGGAGAAAAGAATGAGGAGTGAGTTTATTTCAAACCGCATAGAATAACAACTTTGATCTCTGAGGTCAAGTCTATAATCATTGGGATTTTTTTTCAAAAGAGAGAGGATAAAACCAAAGGTTTAAAATTGTCCTCCACATGTCCTTTGATGGACCATGGATGTAAATTCCCTGGATGGACATTGTAAAAAAAAACTATACAATTTAGCGAGGCCTATTCATTTTTCATCAATCACTTCACATTCATATTTTGGTTCTATTATGTTCTATCTTACAATATGGATTTACTACTCTAGAGGGCTGTTTCATAAAGCTGTCGGTAAGTTATGACTGAGTGAATTTACTTGTGACTAGTGACCCTTTCTTGTGCTAAATGATACCTCCCTATGTAGCTGATTTTCCAGTCGTGAACGAAGTTGTGCATAACTTACAAACAGCTTTTTGAAAAATCGCCCTGTCAGAACTAAATACTTCCGTGGGAAAATGAATTTCAAAAAGAAATATGGAATCATAAACATTTTTCCTTTGTGGTTTGGCCAGACATTGGTTCAAGCCAAGGACTCAAGGAGGGTATATCCCAGCTCTTACCTTGCAATAAAGCCCCTCTGATGAAACAACACCCCTAGAGTTTAAGATATTTAAAAACCTCTTGGTACTTGACAGTCTTTTATGACTCAATGTATCACCTCACTACCTGATGTCTCGGGTACTATAAAACATCGATAAAACCATAACATACATCCTCAACTGCCCCATCACCCATGTAATGCTTATCAATGACCTGGGCTTGGGTAGCATCGCTTCAGCAAGCTTTTAGCAAGACCATCTCTACAAGGAGTAAGTGGTTTGGTCTTTTGTGGGGATTTAGGAGCACTTGTGACAAAAGACCAAAGAAGATAGTAGATTGAGATGTATGGTGGGTACTGAAGGCAAGGTGAAAGTGATATTGATATCGGGAGGATTAGTGTGAAATGCTAATGGTTCCTTATAGTGCTGTTACACCATGGATGGAATCTTGTGAAGCTGAGGTGTCAATTTATGAGATATACTCAAAATACAGAAGGATGGCATGCCAAAGGTTGGCTTGCTTCATGGAGACAGAAGACCTTTCCAAGGAGAGCCCAAAATTCACAAATCCATTATATAATTATCATCTATGCTTTTTTTTTGGCTGAATCTAAACAAAAAAGATTGTCATATTTTATTATGAAGAGATTCTTTGCATCAAGAATAAGAATTAATAAAAAACTGTACATATTGCAACCAACCATTTTGTACCTTGATTCATGGGGAGTTTCATAGTAGAATGTTTTTTAAAAAGTCTTCAAATATTTCAATTTGTACAATCAGGTTCATAATCAGCGTCTTGAAAAAAATAATCAAATAACACTAGCTCCACAAATCTTCTGGAGACTTGATTAAGATGTCAAATTGAAGATTGCTCCTGTTTTATACTCCGTATTTCAGACATGACAAGCTACAAGCTGTACTTGAACTCCATGTGGCAATGCAGTAAAAGTGAAATCTCGAGGGAGCTGTTTGGCAATCTAATGGTACTCCCTCGTTAAGGATTTGACCTATGACCTGGGGTTACAGACAGACAGTGAGAAAAAGACAAGAGGCAGACAGATGTTTGTAGACTGGGCTCCTCTTGTATGAGTCATGCTATATTTTTCAAGGAATGTGCTCGATTTGACAGCTCGGGAATCAACATAAAATGTGAAACAATGAAATAAAATGTTGCATTGAAAAGAAAAAAATTTATTGCAGGAGAGGCAAATAGTACAAGCCCTTTTTCAAAGTTTCTGTAGCAAATATGAGATTTGTCACAATCATTTGTCATGTAATGTAATTATGACATCTTTATCAATTTGCCCTCAAAATGGTGATTGCTTTCATGTTATGGGTGGGTCATGGTTCCATTTTCGACAACGGTCATAATATCTTGAATTTCTAAAGTACGTTATATAAGGCCTATGTGTTCTGAAATAATAATTCCTTGCAAACATAAGAATTCTGTGTTTCTACATTGATAAAATATTATGCAACTAAAAAAGGAGGATGCCACTATTAGGGTAACATATAGGCAAGTCATACATGTGCCATGGTTTCATGACCCAGAGAGTGAAAAAACTATGTATTAATGTAGGGTTGTTCTCCATTTGACAATAGCATAGTGGCTACGGAGCGCTGTGATTCATATAAGATATAACTTAACAGATTTACTTACATCTAAATGAAATTTTTAATTTTTTAAAGTAATTTTCCAAAAATTGATAACGAAAGATGTATCAAGTCAGTCTTGATATGAGTTGGACATTACAATGAAATAAATGGGAGGTACATGGACCATGAAGACTTGTTATTAAAGAATGTTTAAGAGTTGCCAATGTGCATCTGCTTCATATCAAGGAGGGCTTGATCTCTGGTGTCCATTAGCCAATTTCAAGTTGCAGTGACGACCTTCCTAGCCAAGGCACTAATCTTTTAAAAGTCTTGACACAAAGCATGAAGTTAAAATCTTGAAGCATTGCTGTCATTTGAACAACAGCATGAAACTCTGCATGATCACATTCTGGATGAAAGGCTTTTGAATGGAACTAGAGAAGGTCTCATGACCTCACAGTTCCAGATTAGAAGAGAATTCCTTACTGTTGCAGACTTTCATGCAGAAGCATCCATGTAGGCCTATAATCAATTCTTCATGTGTTGACGTCATCTTTATCAAACAACAAAAATTCAGCATTATATTTGTCAATATTCTACTGTTATTGTTCTGCTTAAGTACTATTCATCTTTTCATTAAGTTAAATTTCTTCTTAGTCACGTCTATTTTTTGCAGTTTTTTGATTATTTGTCAAGGGCAGAATTGACAGTATTGCCCTTAAGGATGACTTCCACATCACAACACAAGAAGTATCCTCTGATCTTTAAACCATTTGTGTTATTATTCCATCCTGCCCTAAGTTGCTTATCAACATACTTCCAGCGAGTTAATTCCAGCAAACATAGAAATAACAGTTCTTTATTGATCTCACTTATCCATTCAGCTAGATGGATGAATAGGAGTGACGTTATTTCCACTCTGCTTTCATCCACTCCATCCTCCGCTCATTCACTCTTTCAACCAATCAATCAATCATTCATTATCCTGCACAAAATTTCATTACACGCCGTACAGCATTGTCAACTACGGCCTGCGCTGGAAACATGTCAAATCTATCGGCTCCCAGACGTCACTGCTTTTCAAAGGTGTCACATCGATGCACAGGCAAACTGGGAAGATTAAAAAAATGGGGAAAACTTGAAAAAAGCCTCGACAAAAGAAGTGCCTAAACTGGACCATCTGCATGCCAGCTTCCTCCGCAGCAAGACCGGCAGAGGTTGCATAGTCGGTTGGGCTGCGTCTCTAACAAGGAAGCGGAAGAGCGCTGCTCACAGGTCTCCGAAGGCACACTAAATTTCGAGGAAATCAATATGAAATCTGGCAAGAGAAATCAATACCTGCCATGTTGTATCACCATCTTGTGGAGTTTGAAATGTGAAATGGGGTAAAGAGGATGGGTGCAAAAGAGATCAGGGGTGGCATTCAATCCCCTTTATATGTTCCATTCCCGATACCTCATCGGTAAATGAAAAACATGCTCTATGCCACTAAGATAAGAATTTACAACTAAAACATGTACAAAATGTATAGATGTAGAACCAAAATCCCCAACAGAAAGAATCATATTAACCTCCCCCCCCCCCTTCACGACCAGTCACTAAACAGCCCTACGGCTTTCATGCAGCAATTATATAATACCTCTTTCATAAACCCAATTATGCGGCTAATAGCAGCATAATTTGGTCGTAAAATCGGAGGAGGACCAGAGTTATCCGCATTATTTTGATGCTGCAATTATCCGCATAATAGCGGCATCGGAACCAGATTTTGACTTTATGAATGCATTTTCAAATAATGCGGATAATTGCCATGGTGCGGTCACAAGATCACCCTTTTCCAACACAACCGCATCGGAGGGGGCGTGTGCAGTTGTCATGACGATTATCCGCCTTTTTCAGGAAGGGCGCTCATAAAAATAGTGCGGATTATTTTCGGAGTTTGTGAACGCAATTTTTATTGAATTGTCCGCATTACTCTTAGGCGGCTAATTGGAGGATGGGTTTATGAAAGGGGTATAAGTCAACTGGTGGAATTTCAGTGAGAGAATATGTGGTTTTCTGACTGTAACTAAGAAAGAAGAAAGTCTTCACTAGAATTTTCTTCAGCAGTCCCTTAAAAAAATGGAACGAGTATTCCTTCTCTCATCTTTTAGCATCTTCTTTCTAGATCCTAATCTCAATACAGAGATGACATCAGCAAAGTGAGCTATAAATACCCCACAAGACAGAAAGTGACACAGGAACCAAGCCATCTCCTATACTCAATATCCAAACAGTTCCTACTTTTTTTCTTCACCCCTCCAACCCTCACCACCCCCCCCCCCCACGGCCCCACCCCACCTTTCTAATTCCCTCTCTTTCTTCCTTCCTCACCCCTTCTCTATCTCTGCTAGAGCCTCTATAAATCTAGATATTCATCATCTTCAGTATCTATACCATCTACAACCAAATCTAAAAATAAAATGTCTTCAAGAACAATGAATAATCAGTATTTCTACATGTAAGCACCGTTATTGGATTCTCCAGTGCTTTCATACCCACTTGACCCAATGAATACCTGTAAATTAGGAGATCTTATTCAGACCTCAAAATACCTGATAATTGAATTTGTGTGTTCACACCCACCTGAACCAGAAAAATTCCCGTCTTTGTGAGCCAACATCAAGATTCTTGCATAAATGGTATGCATTCATTTTGCTTCCCATCTGAAGTTCTTGTAGTTAGCTTTCACACTCTAAAAATTACAGCACCTTGGAGAATTTCCTTGGAGTTTCTTACAAGAATATCAAGGGTAATTTGCTTACACTGATCTAGACAGAATTCCCACATTTTTTTATTGAGTGGGTATAAAATCACCCTCTGTGACATATCCAGTACAGGCATATGAATATGATAAAAAAATAATCTGATTTGGTGGCTATAAATTTCATCAATGATAATTTTCAACATACTTTTGTGAAGCCATCTTGACTGCTTCCTCTGAAGTTATTTATCATTTTTTCAATCGTATATGAATGATGTAATAATAATAAAATAAAAAATGTAGGGCATAGGCCTATGGTTCAGGAATCATTAACATTAAACAGATCAGAAAAGATCAAACAGATATAAAGAAAAAGGAATAACAGATTACACTAATAAAAATAAAGATTTCCTGAATAAATAATACATCTACATGCCTCGAGAAAATAATTTTCAGTGGAAGGGCAAAATATTCATTTCCCGATGAGCAAAAAGATCTAAATCTACAAAATAGCACAAAATAGCCACTAAAGCAGATGAGATGAAACATATTGCAAATGGACAACGGTCATTATAAATGGCAATATCATGCTTTCATCACGGCATCAATTCCTATTACAGCTGGCCAGGGGGAAAAGGGATGTCTGAATTGTTTTTTTATGAAATGGTGTGAGAGGGGAATGAAGAATTATCTATTGGTGGAGAAAGCAGACTGAACTGGATGGATGCAAAATAGATCAGATGACAGACATGTAAAGTACATAGGGATGCGATCCTGGGGATGTGAAATAACATGATGAGACATTACTTAGGATGGGGAGAGAAAGAAATGGATTAATGAGGGACAGAAAGAGAGAGAGACAGAGAGAGGAGGTGGGAGGTGGAGTGTGTGGGAAGGAGGGTTAAAACAAGATATAGAGAACAGAGAATGGGTGAGAGAAATGCAGAATGGGCATGTGGAAAAATTTCAATGTGGAAAAGAGACCTTAAAACAATATTAAAGATAATATCTGGATAGAACAGGAAAAAATGGTGAATAAAGAATGATAAAGAGAGAATTAAATATATTGAATTATGAATATCAATGAAAAAACAGTATAAGGAGAGGAAAAGAGGGTATTAAAGAGACAGATAGATAAATCGAGATGCTAAAAGAAGAAGAGACTGTATGAAAAGGGGGAAAGTACATCACAAGAGAGAGAGATGGGGGAAGGGAGGGAGAAAGAAAGAGAAATGGACAGAGGCAAAGAGCATAATATGCATATCAGTCCAGGTTTACTGCACTTTGCTGTGATGTGCCCCTATAGGATCCCCGCATCCAGCTTTTTCATCTACCTCTCCACTCGTTCATCATCATACTTGTACATGTGACATTTTCAAGGCAAATTGGTAAGGGAGGAAGAGTGTCATCATATTTAACCTAATTTTCCTCCACACATTATATCAGTAAAACATGTTACATATCCCTCTACCCCCCCCCCCTTATGGATCCCCTACCTTCAATAAATTCCCTTCTATATTGCATATAGTCCCAGATATGCTACCCACCATCCTCCGCACCTCAATCTTTTTGTGTGGGTTCTGAAATTTAATATAATTTCTGACTCTGCATGATAAAAGGGAAAATAATTTGTCCATATTGTATGTTCATCCCCCCATGTTGCTATGGGGCATCTACCCATGTATATCGCTTTATAACTGACCTTTATGACGGAGAAGGCAGAGCTGTTCGCTCGTCGCAAATAACATTCGCTTGACATTTTACTCAATTTCAGCACACCCATTTTTATTGTCTTTTTATTCAAACTCAGAAGGGAGAATGATGACTCTTTCAAGACAGAGTTTTTATTCTGCTTTTAATAATATTTTATAATCTTTCATATTAGATTAACCAAATAGGAAAAGGAATAGGCCTTATTCATTGCTTATCTTCTGCGCACACACAAATACAGTTTAAGAATCAGATGTCAAGTAATGTTCATGGCATCTTTTTAATATTAATTTTGGTAGAACAGCAAACACCCACCTGGACAGATCTGGGTTCATAATTCAAGATAACCACTACCACTTCTGCTCCAGGGTGCATGTACGAAATGTTTGTGGCAATATCCATTACATGAACTGTTACCAAAGGAAATGAACTACTGAGAAAGGGAGACATTAGGATACCAAGTTCAATCATAACTGAATCAAGATCTAGGCCTAAATACTTCCACGTGAGGTTTGTAGTTCATCTCACTCCAAACCTCCTACCAATTTTCATTCCAAGAACTGTCCAAGTTGAATTTCTTTTCTCACACTCTTGCAACTCCAGCAAGACATTGCCTAACACCCTCCAGCCCTTTGTCGCTCGATTTCATAGATGCAATGAAAATAATGAGGTCACCTGAGACTTCAGTGATCACTTCAACTTGACCTCTGTACCTCCCTTCCTGCCCCCTGATTGGGCGCGTCTATACATAGCCTTCTTACAACTCTCTGACAATTAATGACATCTGCCATCTCCACGATTCCACTCTATGACCGACTATCCAGTGTCCCAAGGATCTGTCAAGAACTTTCTTCTATATTTTCTATCCCCATTTCTCTTTTCCATCCCCTCTTTCCAATCAATGTACATTTCACTATTCATTTATATAGGTACAATGCATATAATGACATAAAACGCAATCAAAGGTTTCTGTCAATAACAAATATATCATGATACAGGAGCTTTGTTTGGGAAAGTTTACCAAATACATCTAGTGTGCAAGCCCCCCCCCCCATGGGTATTCACAAGTTTGATGAAGCATTAACTTATGCAATAACGATAATCACATGAGGATTTATTTCTATGCTTAATGTGATTACTCTATGATTATATATTTAGAAACCACAATAATTAGAAAAAAATATATAATTTTTCACTTGTTTTTCTTGTATTTTTTACAAGAATAATCAGTTATTGGATGAAAAATTGCTATCATCAAATGTTAAGTAACAAAGGCCCAACCGCCAAAGGCATATGTTTCCAGATCCTTCATCTAAATGCAATGTGATGTTTCTGGAACATGATGTTAGCAATTATATCAGCACATGCACAAATAGACTTCTGTTAAAGCTCATGGTTGATTGTCAATTTAAAGGATGTATCAAGGCATGAACAAAAAGGTTGTGATCCATATAATGCATATTTCATTATTGATTTCCTGTATTTTTAATCTGAATGCTTTATGAGTGATAGGAGTCATTCATGCTCCATGCCTCTCGCAGCAAATCTTCCCATATTTATGAAATTTGTCTATAAAGTTGGGCAGAAAGCATGGGATGAATGGTAATAGATGCCTGAATATGAGCAACTTGTCAATTCATTTCAATTAATCCTAAAGGAGGACAACTAGAGGTGTATTTGAAGGTGATGGCCAACAGGTACTCAAAAAGTCTGATGGCGACTCGTATTGAGATACTAGTGTCGATTGATTAAATGAAAAAGCCAAAGCCAAAATGGAGGCTGGCGTCCGAGCCTACGATGTGCGAGGCATCCGGTGCTTGCTTGCATCTATTTCTTGGTAGGGTGGTGATACTACAAACATCCTGCATCCCATCATCCTTTGCACGCTAAATGACTTGTGACACTGTCAAACCTTGTTTACCTTCTTGGCATCAGTACTGACCTTTGGATTCTCATATACTGCAAAAAGATGACCCCCCCCCCCTATTCAAAGAGACTGTATATTTCTTACAATAATGAAAAGGTGCAATAACAAGTCCAATATATGCTTTCATGCAAAGATGACTACCTGCATCCCCTCCTAATATTCAAAGTGATACAACATTTATTTTCAATAATAAAATGGTGTATCAACAAGTTAACACAGCTCCAAGATGTCTGACCCCTTCCCCCAAGCTTTCTCTTAAGACGCTATTTTTGTATCATCAATTTCTTTGGATATAGGCCTAAGGTATGTCAACAAGTCCAATCCATGCTCATGTTCAAAGATGACTTCTACTTATTAACCTTTTTCAACTTTTTTGATAATGCATATACATCTATATAGTCAATTGGCAGATTTGGCACCCACCCCCATCCTGTCTGGAATGGTACATTTATTTCTTTAAAATAAAGTGTATCAGCAAGTCCTATACTGCTCATTTGCCAAGATGACATTCACAATGTCATAACTACATATTTTCTTTTTTTTTATAGTAAACCACCAAAATTATTTTAGAAGATGCCACATCATAAACTACTCTGCTTTACAATATTTTGCATTATAACCTAATTATCACAACTCTTATCTCACCTAAGTCATATGTATTCAACTTAACCAACAAAAATTAATTGAAATTGTGTTATATATTACTTTTTTTTCAAAGAAAACCTTTAAAAACAAATTACTCTGTCACATTTTATGTGGGAGTGTGATGAAAACAGATTATTTTTTAGGTGAAAATCCCGTATTTTGGACCATTTCTCTCTAACACTGCTATCTGGTTCCAATAACTACGTGGAAGGTCATCAGAATGTTGCCATGGTAACATCAATACATGAGTCAATAAAAGAGAACCTTGTTGATTGGCTGGCATGCAGACAGCTGTGTAAGGTACAAAGGTCTGGTCGCCAGATGGGATGGACTCACGCACCAATCCTAACTGTCTTATTTATAATCTATTGATTAGACTAATTGCAGTCTCTGTACACCCTTGAATATTTATATTTGGAAGACTTTAAACAAAGGAAACCATTCATCACTATATGAACTTCACAAGAATTGAAAACAGGCTCAGTACACACAACAAAACAGAGCAATAGCAACGTGCATCCTATAGATGTAGGTGCAGTTCAAGATCAATATCAATTAACATGTTGACTACTGCATTCTGGAATTCCCATATGCATTGTACAAGGCAGAATGCTTCCAGTAGGCAAGGGGTTAATTGTTAAATTATTCAGGGTTCTTACCTTTCCATATTTCTCAAAGAATTTTTTTAACTGTGGTTCTGTTGTTGATGCTGCTATACCTCCTACGAATATCTTCTTAGTCTTAGATACAGGCTGTAAACGAGAACAAAGAACAAAAGAGAAAAATATATTGTTAATCTATGAAAACTAAACACCACGTTGCCATGGTTACAAGGGAGAGCAGGAAGTCCGACAATAAATTAATGAGATCTTTTAGTTTCGATTCAATTGAGACAAGTTTCAATGAGACATATAGAAATGTATGGCAGGATTACAAATCAATAGCCAATCATGCAAATGCATGTTCACTAATGAAAACTGCCTCCCTGTCTAAGGCAGAACATGAATTCGATGTCGATGACCTTGAAATGATATGGTTTGGGGGAATATGAGGGGACCGATGAGAGGAACGATGAGATGAATGTTATGATGAAGTCATCGGAGAAGAAGTGCACTCATGAGCTGAGACACCAAAGGGGGTTGCCCCGGGAAATGTGAACATACCTGCACTATGGAGCATTCACATATGACATGTCGAACACATTGCACAAGGCAAGATGTTCTATACATTACAGAGGCCCTGGTCGGTGCTTCATAAAGCTGTTCGTAAGTTAAGAGCGACTTTAAGAACGACTGATGATCCTTTCTTGTGGTAAATGATATTCACCATTGAATGTTCATTGGTGATTATTTAGAGCATAAGAAAGGACCACTAGTCATTCTTAAAGTCGTCCTTCACGTACAAACAGCTTTATGAAACCATGGACCTGTAGTCATGATAAAACACCCACCGGGAGTGGTTTTAAAAGTGGGGGGGGGGGCTGACCATGTAGAAAACTGCAATCAGATGGTCATTTTTACATTTTTTATTTACATTCATTGAAAAATAGAGACTGAAGCCCCCTCCCCACAGGTTCCACAGCCTCCATTACTGCATCAAATCATTTTACCATAAACCATTTTACCAATTTTTAGGCCTATACATTTCCTTTTTTTTCTTGAAAATCTCACAGGACATCGCCACATAATGAAGTAACAAAGAGGTACATGTAGGCCCTACTCAAATCTTGGAAGGAATTAAGAGATTAACAACCAGCTTATTATTATTTATTATTATTATTTATTTTATATTTTATTTCTCTTTTGCTTTTATAATGGAAATTTCATGCAAAATTAGGAATGGAATATTTACATAATACTTTAATTATAAAGTGGTAGCTAGGTTGCAGCACACTAAAACTCCCAAATATAAATTAATCTTTGAAAAAGACCAACTTTCAGTGATGAAAGAGAAGATTTACTACTTGGCGCCCTCTTCATAAAGGTGGTTGAAAACATATGTGAGCGGATCCTAATGAAGGAAGGTTAATGACACACAACATGAATGCGGCACCCCTCCTGGTGATGCTGCACTAATGCTGGACTTCATTTAATTTCCTCTTAATGAGGGTCTCGATGCAAGGTGGGAATGGAGAGAGAGAGAGAGTGAGAAATGGTGCAAGGGTACGAAGGACAGAGAGAATAAGGGGGAGAGATGTTAAGAGGAGCAAAAGAGAGACATTGAGATTGAAAGAGGAGAGTGAGGGTGGAAGAGGAAAGGAGATGGGGGGGTTGATAAACAAGAGACGGATGTATGGTAGGAGAAGTTAGAAGAGAGAGAGAGAAAGAGAATGATAAAGGAATAATAATAATAATCTTGTATAGCGCATATCACATTATGTCATAACGTCCCTATGCGCTTCCAAAGGACTTGGATATTATTACCCTGGCTTTAGCCCCGTAGCCCCGCATGAAGAATGGGAGGGGGTGGGGGAGAAAGAATGAAGGGGAGAAAGGGGAAGATGGGGGGAGAGAAGGAACACAGGGGGTGGAAGAGTAAGCAAGAGAGAGAAAAGGTTTTGCAGAGATGGAGAAAGCGTACAGACAATTGGATGTCAGTTGGCAGTGTATCCCCTACCCTTTTCGTCAATCAGTCATCACCATCATTACATTAACACCCAGGTACATTCATTCATGTACACCAAGACAATTAGCGTACACACCATACTAATATCTCTGTTGATAAGTGAAAAGTGAATAACAGTGATGCGATACCCCAGTTTCAATGTCAGATTTTAAAAAATCCAAACCATATGCGTGCTGCTATTACAGGCAGTGGCAATGGTAAATTAGTAGAAGACCTACATTACATGTATGTGGTATAAACCTCAGCAGCAGACGAGGCAACCCTAATTACCATTAGAAGACACAAATTTATAGAAGTTACCCTCACTATTGCTTCAAAATAATGATAGATTAAAGGCTGCATATAATATTGTTTCTAACCGAATGAAGTTCAACCACACAAAAGACATTGCAACAATTCTATTAAAAAAAACATTCATCATTCAAATATCTTCATAATTGACAACTGTCTTCATCTGACATAAAACTGAGAAAAGGTGTGAAGATGATTAGTGTATTGATATTAAAAATCAATGTACTATGGTCCATTCACACTTACATAGTGTAAATGCCATCAGCCTTCTTTGTCATATTGATGAATCCCAAATCACACAAGATCTTTTCAGATCCACTACCCTAATAAAACTTATTTCCATCATCAGGACAATTCAAAGACACTCTAAAAATGCCTGATCCAATAGACTAGCAGAACCCATTGAAATGCATAGAGCGGATGAGAGTAATGAGTTAATGTGATGTGACATGGCTGCTAAGTGATAACTACAAACTTATAGGACTTGATTCCAGTTCTGTATCCCCACTGACATACTGCCGATGCTTTACGGAGCCACGCAGGGTTTAAAAATAATCTCCATCTCAAGTAACTATCCGATTCACATTCAAATCCTGCAAACTTCATTGTCATGAGTAGATAGTATCAAAAGATATATCAAGTGATTTGTGGAGAACGTGAGTAATTGAGGTGTACCCCAAATAAAAATGTTAATGTATGCAAATCAAGAACATATTCCAGTCACGTATAACAACCTGTAACTTTGTTGAAGGATACATTCAATGTAAACATCCAGGGGATAGGGTTTCAGTCCCTTCAGAAGAACTGGTTACCATTTTATAGTAATTTATATAGCTGGCATGACTTTCACCATATATTTTAATGATTACACATAACACTGGTTCAGGTCATAAGTCTACATTGTGAAAGAAACAGTTTCATATTGGTAGATTGGCATGCTGGTAGAAGTTGCACCAATATCATCTAAGAACTGCCGTTTCCTAGATGTTATTTGAAATTACCAAAATTTTATCATAAATAGACATAATTCTGCCGAGAGTCACACAGTCTGCACAGTGCACACAAAAATTAATGTATGGGACTGAGCATAAAATTGTTGGTGCCCAATTTCAGCTACTTTTTTTTTCATCTCGTCTCATTGTCAGGCCGCTTTAAGAGCAATCCTTTCCCTCAATATCATGAAAAGAATTGTAAAGCTCATTGCAATTTTTTCTTTCATCTTTCCCATAGCTAAAATATCACTTTAAGCGAGACTAATTGGTAACCTTAAGCTTTAATTTAGCCTCCTGCTTTATCGACCTTGATCTACTTTTTCCTTTTTGTGCCTTTCATCACCCAAGGCTACGGCTATGGCTGATGACTAGGGTGTTACCATGTAACTCAATTTTTAATTTCACTTATTGATTACTAGCATCAATCATACGTGCGAATAAGTAGGGAGGTGGTAAGTGTACTAGAAATTATATGATATATAAATATATATATATATATAATATATGAGTGATTCGCTGTGCAAATATCAATGGACAATAAAATATTCTCCATGACAATCATCCCAAAATCATTTATATGCAACATTGTTTGCATCAAAAGACAGGTCATCCTAACAAAATTTATGCATTCTTTTCAAAGATTATCATTAATATCTTGATAGCTGGCACGAGGTTTGCTTAACATAGCAACAGGTATATATTGCAGTTATTTTTTTATTAAAGGTGTATGCAGGTATTGTAAAATTATGTTTAAATGAATGCTGTGGTGATATTTCATTTAAAAACAAGTATCATAGTCTCGATAATACTCTCATTCATGAGGGGTTTTATAGTTAGTTTTTTTTGTAATATGAAATTTTACTTGATATCTGCCTGACTATTTGTCAAACGGAATTCCTCATCAGAGATGCCAGAATAAAACCAACTGATGCATGATAGAACTCACTATATGATCAAGGTCACCTGGATATCATTGAATGATCAGGGTCCCAGTAGCACAATGCTCAATGATTGATTGTACAGTTGATTTATATGATTAATTGGACATAACTGAGCAATGCAACCAATCATAAAACTCATCCCTAAGATCATTCACTAAGCTTTGTGTAATACGCACCCGGGATGTGCTTGTACTTTTCTCCTATTCCAGTGGGTAGAGTATACAATGAGAGATTCAACTCAGACTTGTATCTCTCTATTCAGTTCATTACGTGCATAATGACCGGGCTCATTCCTATTCCAGAATTCATTTCTCTAAAAGCCGACCAAATATGCATTTTTTTTCTCCTTTTCCTTATTCTACTTATTTCATTAACATGCCACAAAGTGCAGGCATTCAGCAAATAAGGTCACAATTACTTGCCAGACAATTTACTGTTCCAGATTGTGGAGATGGGCTAGAAGGAAACGGTAGGAAGATACCATGAACTGCGCAGGTCCGTACTTTTTTTAGGGTATGGCGTGATGGGAGATCGGTCTTCGACCCTCTGTGACATAAATATTTGCGGATGAGTATAATTTTGGAAATGGAAGCGCACTGGTATAGCATCCTTGATAGAATATACACCACCAATTAAGCGTCAGATTTGTCATTATGCTACGGAAGAGAACCGCATAAACCCTCATCCACGTTCTGAGCTTGAAACAGGCACAGGGCAAAAAATTGCAATGCCATTTTCATAAACCAGCTGAAATTGCCAATTTGGGGCAGGAGGAAGGCGATATGGGATTTTGGTTAGAATGGGTAAATTGCATGCCATCATACTGCAAATAGCAGCATGAGGTCTTCCTACATTGGATTCACCTTGCTCGGAATTTTTACCTCTTTCACATCAACATCAGATATGAATTCAGGTAAACTTCAAATAGATCAGATTGGAAGTTTCAAGAAATTAAACATTTCAAAGAGTGCCTTTGGAGGAGAAAGGGGGTGGCATATTGACAAAAAGTGGACGACAGATCAGTTCAATAATGAAGCAAATAAGAAGAGAATCACTAATCTTTTCTGTTCACTTTTTATTACTGATTCAAGCGCACTCATTCTTTGAACATTTCCAATCTCTGAACTATGTTTATCTTTGCCATCAACTTGTTTTTCACTGAAAGGAAGTCTAATTCTCTCTCTAAATATACAGCTGACTGGTTATATTTCCTTATCTACTTCAAGCCAATGTTTGGTGGAAGCAGCTTTTGCTTATTTTTTCTTGAGAACTGAAATAAATTGTAAAAAAAGATTAATGTAGAGAGATTTGCAAATAGGATAGGCAAAGGTACCACATTTCAATCAATACTGACTGATAAAACATGATGGTGTGCAGTATATGCAGAGGGGGTGGGAAGGGTAGGGTAGGGGCAGGTGCAGGTGCATGCACAAGACAAAAATCTAGCACTCGTCACAAACTGCCATGAATCAAATGTGAAAGCATGCATAGTATAGACTTGCAGATAATTGCCACCAACTCCATTACATTTCGACCAAAAATCTCATCCAAACCAGAATATGATATACTCATAACGAGAGAAACAAGAGACTTGCACACACGTTACAAAACCATTTCACAATAAACCAATCAATATATCCCTTCCCTCTCTCTCTCGACTCTCAAAAGAAAGATAGGCACGGCAACAGGAGCACTGAATAGCATACAATATTGGCCGGCTGCTGCGTATACATCCTCTTTCAGATCAAATATATAAACAGGAAGCATAAACCACATGGTAATGATAGGTCTCATTTCCAATATAAAGTAATATCTGCTAGACATGTTCAAAAGAAATAAAAGCTTTTTCAGTGATCATTACTCAGTAAACAGAGCAGCAAAAATATACTGAGTGGATGAATAACCTTTTTTCATGTTGTAGGTTTGGATTGTCAACTACATATGTAGGTCTTATTTCCTGTACGTGCGCAAGGTGCATATGCTGCAGGTTAACGATTTTGTCTGTTCTCAGGGCACAATATATTGAATTGGGAGGTGTCGAGATGATCGGTACGATAATATTGGATATAATATTTATCAGTTTCTGTGGATCTGACTCTAAACGAACAGGCATGACAAGTGAATGATTAGTACAAAGCAAATATATTGCACCTGAGTGATGGGAGATTTGATCATTAAGTCCCTTTTTATAATCAATATCTAATGTCAAGTCTCTCTGAGAAGACGTCAAAGGCCATAGGTCAAGGGCTGAATTGTAACAAGCAATTACGCATAATCATGCTTTATCAAGGATAAATAAACCAAGTCAGTGAACACATTGCACAACCACAAAAATAAAAAGGAATAGTCAAATCTATCACAGAAACATCTTTGGTTAAAGATCGCCTCATATAGTGACTAATTGCACAGCATTGTTGCATGAGGAGACACTGACATACAGCCAAATCATATGGAAGGGTATTCATTAGTTCACTGGTTATTTCCCCAACTCTCGTTACCCATCCTATGACTACATGTACTATAATCCAAGAATGACAAAACTCTCCCGTTCTTTCCAATACAGCCCCGGAATTAATAGCCACAGGCCGATGTACCTGAGCAAAATGGGACCACAAAAAATCAATGATCTACCTCCAATGGTATGAGCACAAATGAAGAGATGATGAAGAGGATACGAAGGAGAAAGAGAAAAGAGTGGAAGACACAGAAAAAGGTAGGTGGTTAGGGTGAAAGATATCATTCATAAAGAACTTCACTTCATCCCGGAGGGCGAGTCCCCCACTGGAAGATGCTGTTCACCCATCCAGGGGCACTGGCGATGAATCTTGTTAACCCGTCACCAAACCACCACTAACCGAGCCAACCACATCCACTTATTACTATGACATCTTCATCCCATGAATGTGCACACTCACATCATATGACTTGCAGGGCTAAAAGAAATGCCCCCCCCCCCCTGCCTTGCTCCTGAACCCTTTCAGTGAACCATTACTTTGCCAGCCAGACTCCCACCCTTTCTATCCTTCATAGTCTTGTACTACCCCTCCATGGACCATGTCAACAGGAGTTGGCTTATTGCCCAACCTAGCAGTAACTCCCCAAAACCAAGGTACAATGTCTTCAACTGGTGAATTCCACTATGGTCCTTACATATCTTACATTGAAGGATATCAACAAAGCTAGATTAAAAAAAAGACAGGAGAGAAAGTTGGAGAGAGATGGATATGGAGAAGGGGGTGGAGAATCCCCTTTCCTCTTATCATTCATAACATCCTCAGTCATACAACAATTTGTCAGGAGAGCCGCAACCAGACAAATGATCGTGACCCTTGACCTTACTGCAGCTAATTTCCCAACCTGCCAAGGCAGGCAAATGACATTTCACTATTTTCCACACAAGATGAATTGTGTATCAAGAACTGATTTTAAAATATATTTGCAGTGCAGCTCTGAAGCAAGGTTACACAAAAGAGCTACATATAAATTGAATCACATAATACCACATGATATTGTAGGGTGGTCCCAAGTGGCCCTACCCGGTTTTGTTCATCAAGCACATTGTTTACTACAATCAATTGATATTGTTCAGAAAATTTAATGGCCTATTACTTGAAAAAATCAATTCAATAACAGCCTTATAATGAAACAATAAGTTTTCCACCTTGTCTCCAGCCTGAAACAAGCTCCAATTATAATTTTAACACCCCCCCCCCATGCATGAAAGGACAACAGGACATATCAATTTTCCGCTCAATTAACTTATGTCATTTAGAAAGGGTGGGGAGAAAATTATAAACTTGGTAATTTAACTCAACACCTCATCCCATAATTCTCTCTTTTTATTCCACATCCATTTTGTTTTGCTTTCACAAAAAGCCCTGGATGACATTTGATTGATAACAGTTTACATCCAAACAAATTTCACTCAAATTCCACATTACAATAGCAACAATCAATATTCTATCCAAATGGAATGAAAATTCGAGGCAGAATTGCAAAGCTATTTAGGCATGCAAGTTGTTTTTCCATCCACAATAGAAAACAGACATTGATTGATCACTGATGTATCAAAATACTGATAAAGCTAAATACCCACTTTATACTCACATTTTTATTAATGCAAGTTAAATGTTTTCCCTCTTTATCACTTCAATTATGATTGAGTCTCCCTATCTGTATGGCAATGATCCAAAACAATGTATGAGAGAGTAAATCACAAACTTGAATACAGTCCCAAAATGAAATGTTTTAGGGAAACAATTTGTCATTTTCTTCAAATGATGGAAGAGTACTAACAGGATTTTATACTGAATGATTGTGAGGCAACTACCCGAGTTGTTATTTTAAACTTATAACATAGAATTAAAATGTAGGCATGCCTATATTTGCCTGCCTTCATCCAAATTGGCCTTGTTTTGGAACTTCATTTTACATAATATACCATTTGTTCCTGTAAAATTCTTCAGACATTAATTGCATACCCTTGAATTAGAGTGAAAATAGCTAGGCAATGAAAATGTCACCGAGCCTCATTTCAATTCAATGTCAAGCTTCCCTCCCCTTGCGGCTAATTCTCCCGATTCAATGTTACAAACATCAAATGTAGTAAATTCTGTGAAATCCACCCCACCTCCATCAATGCTAAATCAATGGGTTGATACTGCACTGTTTACACACAATCATCCTGCCTGACTGATCACATTGCAAACAGAAGATGAACTCAGG